>NC_141542.1:13527500-13827500 GCF_021556685.1 Rattus norvegicus
CAGCTGCATATGTAGCAGAGGAATGCATCGACTGGTATCAAAAGGAAGAGAAGACCTTTGTCTTGTGAAGGCTCATTTCCTAGTGTAGAGGAATGCCAGTGTAGTGAAGCATAGTGGGTGGATGGGAAGGGGAGCATTAGGAGTGATGGCAAAGGGGTTGTACTGAGAAAGGGGATAACATTTGAAATTTAAACACATAAAATATCCAATAAAATAAATGAAATTTAGAAAAAGAAAATTCTTTTTTTAAAAGATTTTCCAAATTGTGGAGTGCAAGTTTTTAATATATTTCCTTATGATTCTCTGGATTTTCTCAGTTTCTGTTGTTATCTCTCTCTTTTCATTTCTAATCATGGTACTTTGGATATTTTCTCTCTGTCTTTTATTTAATTTGACTAAGAGTTTGTCAATCTTGCTGATTTTGTCAAAAAATCAACCTTTTGTTACATTGATTCTTTGTATTTGTTCCAAATTTATTTACTTCAGCCCTGACTTTGATTATTTCTTGCCATCTCCTTCTTTTGGTTGTGATTTCTTTCTTTTATGCTATAGCTTTCAGGTATGCTCACAGTTTCTAATATAGCAGCTCTTAACAACCCTGTGAAGCACTTAGTTCCTCTGAGAACTGTCTTTATTGTGTCCTTTAAGTGTGAACATGTAGAGTAACCATTTTCATTCAATTCTAGAAAGTGTTTAATTTCTTTCTTAATTTCTAGCTTGACTTGCTTTCATTCAGTAGTGACCTGTTCTTTTACCATGAGTTTGTAAAGATTTCTGTCTTTTAGTTTTTTGTTTCATTTTTCTATTGTTGGTATCCAGCTTCTCTTGTGATAGACAGAATGTAGAGAGTTATTTCAACTTTCTTGTATGTGAAGACTTTGCGTCTAAGTATGTGATCAATTTTGGAGAAAGTTCTATGATGTGCAAAGAAGAAAGTATATTACTTTGTATTTGGGTGAAATGTTCTGTAAATATTTGTCAGATCCATTTAGTTTTCGATGTCAGTTAGCTCTGGTATTTCTCTATTTAGTTTTGTCTGTATGACATGTCAACTGAGTAGGGTATTGAAGTCTCCTACTATCTGTGTTTAAGGGTCAATATATGAGTAAAGCTGTAAAAATGCTTCTATTATGAACTTAGGTGTACTTGAATTCACGAATGGATGCTAAGAATTGAGCACTTAAACTGAAAATTAAATCAAATAATTAGGAACTAATTAGTTGGCACAGGTAATTTCAAGACAAGAGAGCATTTAGGCTATGCTGTGGCTTCTTCTGAACTCTTGTCTACATCTGTGGTGAAAAAGAGCAACTGTTGGATAGACAGATTGGAAAAAAATCTGCAGATTACTGACTAGGAAAAGACAAAGTGAAAATTTCAGCTAAGGTGTATGCTGAAAAAGAGGCTGAGATTGTTACCTGTAATCCCCTGCTCTGCTGTGGGATGATATGAACATACACTGAGGAAAAACTCCACCTATAGCAGACTTCAACTTCTGAACATGCACATTTGTTTAAAAGGTGTCAGTCTGAACTGAGACTGCCACAGAAGGGGATGGATCCCTGATCCTCAACAGTACCCCCAAAATCCAAGAGTAAAGCTGTAACCATGAAGTACAAAAAGCATTGGAGACCTCAAGGTTTTAGTGATACCAGATGTAAGAGAGGTCTGCCGAGGAAGGTTGCATGAGCTTATTAATTGGCTCATTCTTAAACTGGACTGAATCATTTTTACTATCCATTTTCCTGCACCCAGTCTGTTATCAGTATTTATCATGAGCAGAAATAAATAAATGATTGATAGCAAACAAATGGAGTAACTGAAACTCTTTTATTGAATTTTGTGTATATAGAGATGTGCTAGTAAAATAATCATAAGTCAATGCTAGTAAAACTAAAATGTTTATAAACGTTCTAACAGTTACTTAACTACTCTTCTGATGTAATGTTTCATTTACTTGATTAATTCTTTTCTCTAAAAGTAATAGTTAAAAATTGCCAATGGGTAAATTATGAATACAATCGTGTACAAAGCCAACATAGTATGTTTTACCATTTATCTCTTTCAAGTTCTGCTATTTTAATTTCTGAATACAAAGGAAACTCCCAGAAAAATAAAGCCAAAAGAGGCTTAAGTTCGACACTATTATGTTTCCAAAGTTTACCTTAAATCTACAGTTAACCAGTAGATGGTTGGAGACCAGAGTCATTCCTTTTATAGGCTAGAGTGACTCTGGGCTCTTATGAACTTAACCCTGAAAGGAGGCAGATGTAGGGACTTCAGTTTAGTTTGGATTGTAAGAGGGGACTCTCTACCTAGAGAAACTTTGAATAATTTCAAGACTTAGAAGCAAACAATAAAAATTTACAATACAATTAGGATATAATTTTTTAATATAATAGACATTGTTAATTAACTATACACATATGGTTAGATTTCGGCAGTAACCAAGCGATTGTCTATAAGTTCAACAAAATTTCAGACTTTTCTAGTATTTTATAACCACATCATTGGGAATGTATTAGTGAGCTTTCTTTCATTATAACAATATCTGGGGAAAGCAACTTATAAAGACAGAAGCTTTATTTTAGCTCTTGGGTTTGGAATTTACATTCTGTGGAGAGATGGACAGAATATCATGGTGAGGGTAAATGGCAAAGCAAAACTAACCACCTCATTTTATTGAATTTTTCATGGCCAAGAAACAAGGGAAAGGAAGACCCAGGGCCAGGAGCACTCATTTTCTTCTAGGCCATGTTCCAGTTTCTTAGCTTCCATCCACTAACTTCTACTACACCTTCTCATAGCTCTTGCTGGTAGTAACACATGCTGTGCCCACGTCCTCAACATTTAGGAGAAAGTGTACATTTGAGTGATAGAAAGCAAATGTCATTCTAGCTCATGCTAGGTACCCTGAACTCACATATATATCCTGCTCATACCACAGGCTGCTCCTGCTGATCTCAGCTTAGCAGTGCTGACATCTGCAACTAAAGTGAAAGGGTAAGTGCTGAGAATTTGTGACCCGAAACGTGTTTGCCTTTCCGTCTTCCGAGCCATCGTGCAACATGCTGTGTTCTCCATATTGCCTGGTTACTGGGAGTAAAAGGATGCCCAAGACATGGAGCGAGTGGGAGGTGGAAGGAAGTATGCTGGCAAGCAAATGCAGATGGACTCTGCTAAAGTGGGCAAAAGTACAAGCTGTTCCTCAGAAGAGATGACAGGAGATCAAAACTCAACTGGCTGCAAGTTGAACACCAAGCATCCATTCTGCTTTTTTCAAGACACAATTTGTGCTTTCCAAAGGTCACCCTCATGCCTTTCTTCTGTTTCTTTTATGCTCCAGAACTAGGATTCTGTTTATTAAGATTTGGATTTCTGACATCTCCTTGAAGTCCTTCCCTCAATTTCCTCCTACCAGGTAGAAAATGTTCCAGTGAGCATGTTGCAACAAGTTGTCTACAAACTGAGTCTTCCCACTGTAACCATGAAAAATACCGATTGAGCAGAAAGACATTAGGAATTTCTGTACATTCATTTAGATGATTTCTAATATTTGTGTTTTTGTGCATAAGATAGTTATTTAGAGTTAGAATATAGGCTATACCTCCTAGAAAGATGTCATCATAAAATTTATACTATTCAAGTTTGTTTATTTATTAGCTTATTAAGCCATCTTACTGATTTGTACTGAATAGTGGAGAAAGTATACACTGGACATAATATGATTTTGTGAATTGTAATGTGATGTCAGTAATAACAGAGTCGGTGTCACAGTCCTTGGCATTTACAGTTTGCTTTCTGATCTTCCTTTGGCTGGATTGAGGCTTGCAGACGGACTCCTGTCCTTGATGTCTATCTTCTCATCTTGATCAGAGTTCCGTGCAGAAGTTTAGAGAGGTTCCATCCAACTTTTGCTCATAGATTTCATCAAACCTCTCATTCTGGGCCACAGTAAAGTGGTTTTTCCAATCACCCACAATTCCTAAAGGACAAAGGCCAGACAAAAGCATCAGTGTGTGGTTGACAGACTGTATCCCTGACTGGAGTGTGCAGTACCCACATTGGTGCTGTCCTGAGAGGAGCTCAATTCCTCACCACTTTACCTCTCCTTAATGAGAAGGGGGTTTAGTTGTCTTTGTGCAGGGGCTCTGGCATCTAAATAAAATCAATCAATTCAATGTGACCCAGAATCTTGGCTCTACTGTGCTACACACACATATTAGGTAGTAACAATTATAAAAATGAAGGAATGGTAGACATATAGCCATACAAGGAGATCTTAAGATGTTATACTGGCCAGAGATCTGGGGCATAAGAAAATACATATTGTGACACTCCAAGTATATGCCACCTAAGAACAAACAAAACCAACTTACAGTGAGAAATGGGAATATTTTCTTCTGAAGGAAAGATTGCCTGCAAAGGATATGGCAGGATATCAACCAAGCTGATGGAATTCTTTTTACTTTGATCACTTAGTTTTATTTGTTTGTAAGAATGTATTGAACTGCATCGTTTATTTCTATGAATTGTTTTTAGTAGATTATGTTATTGGAACGAGATTCTATTTTTATTATTTTAAATAATTTTAGAGAGATAATCACTGTAACACTTGTGATTCTTAAAGAAAATTATCCAACTTGATGAACAAGAAATGTTCATTGTAGCATTAATCATAAAAATATGGACACAATATCTAGAATAAGAGAAATACTTGGAAGAATAACAGGATATCCATGAGTCCTGTATAGACAGTCATGCGTAGAGGTCAGTATTTCTTTTCCTGGAGGGATAGCTCATATTCTGGTAAGCGAAAGTATGTAAGGTAATCACGGTTTGTGTTAGTGAACAGGTTTCTGTCATGGTATTCTTAGTTGTGTTTTTATGGCCAAAGCAAGCAAGCAAAGAAGCAAACACAAGTGAGTGCAGAGAAGAGTGGACATGGATAGACTGGGAAAAAGGGTGCTTCTCAAACCTTACCAAAGTCTAAGAGAGAAAGAGGGAATACTGCAAGGGCAATGGATTAACTCATGTGCTGAAAGTAAAAGAAAAAAAGTTCTGCAGCTGTTTATAAAACCTAGTCCTGGTTGCATAGCAGTGGAAAAAAGTGCAGATGTTAATGAGACAGTGGGATGGGTTTCATTCTGTACCTACCTTTTTGGAAAGTGGGTTTACTGAGGATCTGTGTGAAATCATCGAACTGTTGAGTTTTAGAAAGTTACTGAGTATACTAACTTTAAAAAATAACATTCCCCACTTAAAAGTGAATCACCAGGGATAATCAGATTTTTTTCTTTCAAAATCTAGGAAGCATTAAGGGCCTGGGTCTCAGTAATACATGCTGAAAGTCCTGAAAGTGTCATGAGTCATGATTTGGAGACAGAATCAAACTAGATGTCAGCTCTGATGAGTCTAACCGCAGGCAGGGATCCCAAGGAGGTGTGCACCAAGGGGAGTCTGTCTTAGTTATCTGTAAGACTTGCTTTGTAGAGCTTCTTGTACACTAGGAACAAATCTCTAGCTTTCTTAGAATCACAATATGTGGATTGGAGAGGGACTGCCTCAGAATTAGAGATAAATAAGCCCCACAGACCTTTTCTCATGAAAGGGGAAATGGACTGGTCCATGATAGTCTTGGGGATTGTAGAAAAATTTGTCAAAGGATTGTCTTTCATTTTCTCAAACGATGTCTCCAGGACTATTTTATCCACGACCTCTTCATCCAAATTCTTGCCCATGAACTGCATTACCTTCTGGATTTCACGCTTTGGGTCCTGTGAGTGAGGGTAGCATTAGTTGGACTGGAAAAGAGTTTTCACACTATCACATTTTTCCAGACATCTCTGTCAGAACCACATTCCTAAAGCAGCTTCCCTGTTCCTGATGCTGAAGAAGTAATTTACTTACCCTCTTCATGTCTTCATAGAAGAGGAAGAGAATCTGGTATCTGTCTCGAATTTCCCACCATCCTTTCACATGGTCAAACCAAGATCCCCAACTTACTGTGAAAAACAAGAATTGTTTTCATGGACACAAACCTTCCAAGTCAGGAAAGTTTGACTTTCCTTTTTTCTTTTTCTTTCTCTCTCTCTTTCTCTCTCTCTTTCTCTCTCTCTTTCTTTCTTTCTTTCTTTCTTTCTTTCTTTCTTTCTCTCTCTCTCTCTGTCTCACTCTCTGTCTCTGTCTCTGTCTCTCTGTCTCTCTCTCTCTCTTTCTTTCTTTCTTTTTTTCTTTTTTCTGGCTTCAGGTACATCAGAGAAGGAAAAATTCTGTATTAGATATTTCCCAGCATCACTGAGCTGCTCGATTCTGAGGTCACGTAGTTTCTGTCAGTATTGGGGGCTTTTCTTTAATATGAGAATTAAAGTGGCTTCATATTGATTATGCACAATCACTTGCACCCTGATATTATGACAGGGTCACACAGGCTGAGGAAAGTCTATAGGTCGGGAATCCCCAAATAGAGGCCAGGATAGGAGGCACAGGAAACTCTGGGGGATCAACTGTCAGGGGTTGTTCTCTCAGCTCAGCCTAATCGGGGTAAAACCACAGAGGGACAATGCATTTTTATTTACCTTTTCCATTGATGAAGGTTTCAAAATACTCATTCCAGGTGCCTGGATTGGGGAGCACCTGGCACATTCTGTAGAAGTGGTAGTAGGAAACCATGCAGTCTTTGGCGTTTCGAGCCACATAAAGGTACTTTGGAGAAGAAGAGAGGTGAGTTAAAGGAACACAAATATTGGAACTCCCTAGTTCTCCCTCTGGGTGAGTCCTTTTGGGGAATGCTCAGCTCTCCTGCCCTGGCACTGAGACTCAGCCTAGAGCAATGTCACCAATTATGGTACTCCCAGCCCAGCCCTAACTCATTAAAATTTATCTCAATTCTTGATTTCCCTTTTGTTATCAGGGGCAAACTCTTCCTCTACATACTCTGAATCAACTACAGAGCCACTGAGCCTTCCAGAAACCTCAGCCTGATTTCTGAGAAAGCAATTGCTCCACCTGCTGTTTTGGCGTGGAGCAGCACCGTGGATCCTACTTGATATGAGCACACACTTTCTTCCATGATGATCACTTTAAAATCTGTGTGTTTCTACACAGAATAAGCAAACACTAGGTGCATTTCAATAAGGACCCTGTTGGGAGACTTTGTTATCTTGCCCATGTATTCTCCAAGTCAAAATGCTGCTGTGCACCAATGGAAAGAATTTTCTAAAGTGTCAGATTATTTATTTATTTTTTAATTTAATTCTTGCACTTTGTACTCAGGCTGTCTTTCACCTCAGTATTGACTGACATTTTAGGAGTTTCATCTTTCCTTTTCAGGGATGTGCTTTCCAGCCACATGGCATAACTCTCACCTTTCCTCAGCCCTCATTCATCCCTTTCCAAGTCCATACATTTCTCTATTCTGATGCACACAGTCTGAGGGTTAGGCTCGTTCTGGTTTTTAATTTTCTGTGTTGTATATATAAATCGTTAAATATGTATATATAATATATAATGTATATAATATATGATGATATATACATATATGTGTAAGCAATTATAAAACACCATTGCTTTATTTGATGATTCAACCTAAAGTCACATCTTCTTTCTTTATGTCATATTTGATACAATGATCTATTTGGTACAGCATTAACATTTTCGTTTTTTGTCACTTTTTTTGTTTGTTTATTTATTTATTTACTTTTTTAACTTGAGTATTTCTTATTTCCATTTGGAGTGTTATTCCATTTCCCGGTTTACGGGCCAACATCCCCCTAATCCCTCCCCCTCCCCTTCTTTATTGGTGTTCCCCTCCGCATCCTCCCACCATTGCCGCCCTCCCTCCAGTAATCACGTTCACTGGGGGTTCAGTCTTAGCAGGATCCAGGGCTTCCCCTTACACTGATGATCTTACTAGGGTATTCAATGCTATCTATTTGGTCAGAGTACAGGGTCAGTCCATGTATAGTCTTTAGGTAGTGGCTTAGTCCCTGGATGCTCTGGTTGCTTGGCATTGTTGTTCATATGGTGTCTCGAGACCCTTCAAGCTTTCCAGTTCTTTCTCTGATTTCTTCAATGAAGGTCCTATTCTCAGTTCAGTGGTTTGCTGCTGGCATTCGCCTCTGTATTTGCTGTATTCTGGCTGTGTCTCTCAGAGGAGATCTACATCCAGCTCCTGTCTGCCTGCACTTCTTTGCTTCATCCATCTTGTCTAATTGGGTGGCTGTATATGTATGGGCCACATGTGTGGCAGGCTCTGAATGGGTGTTCCTCTGGTTCTGTTTTAATCTTTGCTTCTCTATTCCCTGCCAAGGATATTCTTGTTCCCCTTTCAAAGAAGGAGTGAAGATTTCACATTTTGATCACCCGTATTGAGTTTCAAGTGTTCTAGGCATCTAGGGTAATTCAAGCATTTGGGCTAATAGCCACTTATCAATGAGTGCATACCATGTGTGTTTTTCTGTGATTGGGTTATCTCACTCAGGATGATATTTTCCAGTTCCAACCATTTGCCTACGAATTTCATAAAGTCATTGTGTTTGATAGCTGAGTAATATTCCATTGTGTAGGTGTACCACACTTTCTGTATCCATTCCTCTGTTGAAGGGCATCTGGGTTCTTTCCAGCTTCTGGCTATTATAAATAAGGCTATAAAATAGTGGAGCACGTGTCTTTTTTATCTGTTGCGGCATCTTTTGGGTATATGCCCAAGAGAGGTATAGCTGGATCCTCAGGCAGTTCAATGTCCAATTTTCCGAGGAACCTCCATACTGATTTCCAGAATGGTTGTACCAGTCTGCAATCCCACCAACAATGGAGGAGTGTTCCTCTTTCTCCCCATCCTTGCCAGCATTTGCTGTCACCTGAGGTTTTGATCTTAGCCATTCTCACTGGTGTGAGGTGAAATCTCAGGGTTGTTTTGATTTGCATTTCCCTTATGACTAAAGATGTTGAACATTTCTTTAGGTGTTTCTCAGCCATTCAGCGTTCCTCAGCTGTGAATTCTTTGTTTAGCTCTGAACCCCATTTTTTAATAGGGTTATTTGTCTCCCTGCGGTCTAACTTCTTGAGTTCTTTGTATATTTTGGATATAAGGCCTCTATCTGTTGTAGGATTGGTAAAGATCTTTTCCCAATCTGTTGGTTGCCGTTTTGTCCTAACCACAGTGTCCTTTGCCTTACAGAAGCTTTGCAGTTTTATGAGATCCCAGTTGTCGATTCTTGATCTTAGAGCGTAAGCCACTGGTGTTTTGTTCAGGAAATTTTTTCCAGTGCCCATGTGTTCCAGATGCTTCCCTAGTTTTTCTTCTATTAGTTTGAGTGTATCTAGTTTGATGTGGAGGTCCTTGATCCACTTGGACTTAAGCTTTGTACAGGGTGATAAGCATTGATTGATCTGCATTCTTCTCCATGTTGACCTCCAGTTGAACCAGCACCATTTGCTGAAAATGCTATCTTTTTTCCATTGGCTGCTTTTGGCTCCTTTATCAAAAATCAAGTGCCCATAGGTGTGTGGGTTCATTTCTGGGTCTTCAATTCTGTTCCATTGGTCTATCTGTTTGTCTCTGTACCAATACCATGCAGTTTTTATCACTATTGCTCTGTAATACTGCTTGAGTTCAGGGATAGTGATTCCCCCTGAAGTCCTTTTATTGTTGAGGATAGTTTTAGCTATCCTGGGTTTTTTCTTATTCCAGATGAATTTGCAAATTGTTCTGTCTAACTCTTTGAAGAATTGGATTGGTATTTTGATGGGGATTGCATTGAATCTGTAGATCGCTTTTGGTAAAATGGCCATTTTTACTATATTAGTCCTGCCAATCCATGAGCATGGGAGACCTTTCCATCTTCTGAGGTCTTCTTCAATTTCTTTCTTC
The DNA here is from genome assembly GCF_021556685.1 of Rattus norvegicus. Classification (NCBI taxonomy): domain Eukaryota; kingdom Metazoa; phylum Chordata; class Mammalia; order Rodentia; family Muridae; genus Rattus; species Rattus norvegicus. Next base: position 13,537,375 of record NC_141542.1, read on the forward strand.
AGGTTCTTGAAGTTCTTATTGTACAGATCTTTTACTTGCTTGTTTAAAGTCACACTGAGGTACTTTATATTATTTGGGTCTATTATGAAGGGTGTCGTTTCCCTAATTTCTTTCTCGGCTTGTTTCTCTTTTGTGTAGAGGAAGGCTACTGATTTATTTCAGTTAATTTTATACCCAGCCACTATGCTGAAGTTGTCTATCAGCTTCAGTAGTTCTCTGGTGGAACTTTTGGGATCACTTAAATATACTATCATATCATCTGCAAATAGTGATATTTTGACTTCTTCTTTTCCGATCTCTATCCCCTTGACCTCCTTTTGTTTTCTAATAGCTCTGGCTAGAACTTCAAGAACTATATTGAATAAGTAGGGAGAGAGTGGGCAACCTTGTCTAGTCCCTGATTTTAGTGGGACTGCTTCAAGTTTCTCTCCATTTAGTTTAATGTTAGCAACTGGTTTGCTGTATATGGCTTTTACTATGTTTAGGTATGGGCCTTGAATTCCTATTCTTTCCAGGACCTTTATCATGAAAGGGTGTGGAATTTTGTCAAATGCTTTCTCAGCATCTAATGAAATGATCATGTGCTTTTGTTCTTTCAGTTTGTTTATATAATGGATCACGTTGAAAAAATCATGGTGGTTGAAAGTTCCACCAGAGAACTACTGAAGCTGATAGACAACTTCAGCATAGTGGCTGGGTATAAAATTAACTGAAATAAATCAGTTTTCTGTATATTAAACCATCCCTGCATGCCTGGGATGAAGCCGACTTGATCATGATGGGTGATTGTTTTGATGTGCTCTTGGATTCGGTTTGCCAGAATTTTATTGAGTATTTTTACGTCGATATTCATAAGGGAAATTGGTCTGAAGTTCTCTTTCTTTGTTGGGTCTTTGTGTGGTTTAGGTATAAGAGTAATTGTGGCTTCATAGAAGGAATTTGGTAGTGCTCCATCTGTTTCAATTTTGTGGAATAGTTTGGATAATATTGGTACGAGGTCTTCTATGAAGGTATGATAGAATTCTGCACTAAACTCGTCTGGATCTGGGCTCTTTTTGGTTGGGAGACCTTTAATGACTGCTTCTATTTCCTTAGGAGTTATGGGGTTGTTTAACTGGTTTATCTGTTCCTGATTTAACTTCGGTACCTGGTATCTGTCTAGGAAATTGTCCATATCCTGCAGATTTTCAAGTTTTGTTGAATATAAGCTTTTATAGTAAGATCTGATGATTTTTTGAATTTCCTCTGAATCTGTAGTTATGTCTCCCTTTTCATTTCTGATTTTGTTAATTTGGACACACTCTCTGTGTCCTCTCGTTAGTCTGGCTAAGGGTTTATCTATCTTGTTGATTTTCTCAAAGAACCAACTTTCGGTACTGTTGATCCTTTCTATGGTCCTTTTTGTTTCTACTTGGTTGATTTCAGCTCTGAGTTTGATTATTTCCTGCTTTCTACTTCTCCTGGGTGTATTTGCTTCTTTGTGTTCTAGAGCTTTTAGGTGTGATGTCAAGCTGGTGACATATGCTCTTTCCTGTTTCTTTCTGCAGGCACTCAGAGGTATGAGTTTTCCTCTTAGCACAGCTTTCATTGTGTCCCATAAGTTTGGGTATGTTGTACCTTCATTTGCATTAAATTCTAAGAAGTCTTTAATATCTTTCTTTATTTCTTCCTTGACCAGGTTATCGTTGAGTAGAGCATTGTTCAATTTCCACGTATATGTGGGCATTCTTCCCTTTTTGTTATTGAATACCAGCTTTAGGCCGTGATGGTCTGATAGCTCGCATGGGATGATTTCTATCTTTCTGTACCTGTTGAGGCCCGTTTTTTGACCAATTATATGGTCAATTTTGGAGAAAGTACCATGAGGAGCTGAGAAGAAGGTATATACTTTTCCTTTAGGATAGAATGTTCTATAAATATCTGTTAAGTCCATTTGGTTTGTGACTTATCTTAGTCTGTCTTTGTCTCTGTTTAATTTCTGTTTGCATGATCTGTCCATTGATGGGAGTGGGGTGTTGAAATCTCCTACTATTATTGTGTGAGGTGCAATGTGTGTTTTGAGCTTTAGTAAGGTTTCTTTTACGTATGTAGGTGCCCTTGTATTTGGGGCATAGATATTTAGGATTGGAGTTCATCTTAGTGGATTTTTCCTTTGATGAACATGAAGTGTCCTTCCTTATCTTTTTTGATGACTTTTAGTTGAAAATTGATTTTATTTGATATTAGAATGGCTACTCCAGCGTGCTTCTTCTGACCATTTGCTCGGCAAGTTGTTTTCCAGCCTTTCACTCTGAGGTAGTGTCTGTCTTTGTCTCTGAGGTGTGTTTCTTGTAGGCAGTAGAATGCAGGGACCTTGTTGCGTATCCAGTTTGTTAATCTATGTCTTTTTATTGGGGAGATGGGTCCATTGATGTTGAGAGATATTAAGGAATAGTGATTATTGCTTCCTGTTATATTCATATTTGGATATGAGGTTATGTTTGTGTGCTTTTTCTTCTCTTTGTTTTGTTGCCAAGGTGATTAGTTTCTTGCTTCTTCTAGGGTGTAGCTTGCCTCCTTATGTTGGGTTTTACCATTAATTATCATTTTTAGTGCTGGATTTGTAGAAAGATATTGTTTAAATTTGGTTTTGTCATGGAATATCTTGGTTTCTCCATCTATGTTTTGCTGGATACAGTAACCTGGGCTGCCATTTGTGTTCTCTTAGGGTCTGTATGACATCTGTCCAGGATCTTCAGGCTTTCATAGTTTCTGGAGAAAAGTCTGGTGTGATTCTGATAGGTCTGCCTTTATATGTTACTTGACCTTTTTCCCTTACTGCTTTTAATATTCTTTCTTTATTTTGTGCGTTTGGTGTTTTGACTATTATGTGACGGGAGGAGTTTCTTTTCTGGTCCAATCTATTTGGAGTTCTGTGGGCTTCTTGTATGCTTATGGGTATCTCCTTCTTTAGGTTAGGGAAGTTTTCTTCTATGATTTTGTTGAAGATATTTACTGGTCCTTTAAGTTGGGAGTCTTCACTCTCTTCTACAACTATTATCCTTAGGTTTGATCTTCTCATTGAGTCCTGGATTTCCTGTATGTTTTGGACCAGTAGCTTTTTCTGCTTTACATTATCTTTGACAGTTGAGTCAATGATTTCTATAGAATCTTCTGCTCCTGAGATTCTCTCTTCCATCTCTTGTATTCTGTTGGTGAAGCTTGTATCTACAGCTCCTTGTCTCTTCTTTTGGTTTCCTATATCCGGGGTTGTTTACATGTGTTCTTTCTTGATTGCTTCTATTTCCATTTTTAATTCCTTCAACTGTTTGATTGTGTTTTCCTGGAATTCTTTCAGGGATTTTTGTGATTCCTCTCTGTAGGCTTCTACTTGTTTATTTATGTTTTCCTGTGTTTCTCTAAGGGAGTTCTTCACATCTTTCTTGAAGTCCTCCAGCGTCATGATCAAATATGATTTTGAAACTAGATCTTGCTTTTCTGGCGTGTTTGGATATTCAGTGTTTGCTTTGGTGGAAGAATTGGGCTCCGATGATGCCATGTAGTCTTGGTTTCTGTTCCTTGGGTTCGTGCGCTTGCCTCTCACCATCAGATTATCTCTGGTGTTACTTTGTTCTGCTATTTCTGACAGTGGCTAGACTGTCCTATAATCCTGTGTTTCAGGGGTGTTGTAGACCTGTTTTCCTGTTTTCTTTCAGTCAGTTATGGGAACAGAGTGTTCTGCTTTCGGGCGTGTAGTTTTTCCTATCTACAGGTCTTTAGCTCTTCCTGTGGGCCTGTGTCCTGAGTTCACTAGGCAGGTCGCTTGGAGTAGGAAGGTTTGTCTTACCTGTGGTGCTGAGGCTCAAGTTTGCTTGTGGGGTGCTGCCTACGAGCTCTTTGTGGGGGTAGCAACTAGGAAGCTCTGTGCTGCCCTTTCCAGGAGCTTCCGTGCACCAGGGTTCCAGATGGCGTTTGGTGTTTTCCTCTGGAATCAGTAATGTGTGCAGAGTGCAGTCTCTTCTGGTTTCCCAGGCTTGTCTGCCTCTCTGAAAGTTTAGCTCTCCCTCCCACAGGATTTGGGTGTAGAGAACTGTTTATCTGGTCGGTCCCTTCAGGTTCTGCGGGTGTCTCAGACGCACTTGACCCGCTGCTGCTGTGCCCTTATCCAAGGGAACCCAGAGGTCATATACAGTTTCCTCTTGGGCCAGGGATGTGGGCAGGGTTGGGCAATGTTGGTGGTCTCTTCTGCTCTGAAGTCTCAGGAGTGCCTACCTGTCCAGGCGGTGAAGTCTCTCTCCCACGGGGTTTGGGAGCATCCGCATTAACATTTTCTTATTTTTGCATATAACAGGTTTGTCAGAAGTTTTTAGGAGCCAACTTGAACTGTTCTTTAGCAGACACCCTCATGAAGGTCTCTTTCCTTATGTATGTTGTATGTATGTATGTATGTATGTATGTATGTATGTATGTATGTTGTAATGTATGATCATGATCACAGTAGTAATCTGGGGATCTGAGCTGAGATGACTCTTCAGATAAGATCATGTGTATTTCTGTTAGATATACTGGTGTTTCTTGTACTGGGGTCATCTTATGCTGATTTGTAAGAGCTTATAGTCCAGGGTAAGAATAGGGAATTAATCTTTTAAACCTTTGACAGATGACACAAGACTACCCAGAAGTTGCCTACAGTCTTTTTTACCACCTACTATATTGGTAAATTTCCTTCTGTTGTTTGAATTCACCGAGAAGCTGGCTTCAGAAGTTGGGTTACTCCATACGCACTTCAACACCAAATATATTTTTCTAAGTGTACTCCAAGATCCCTTATCTGGGGAGAGACTACTCCATGAACTCTGTGACAAGGAGGGAAGAGAAGAGCAATATAGCCCAAGTAAAAAACTAGTTACTGAGAACATCTGGAAGGTGAACTCTTTTGTAAAGGTGTTACTTTGTTTAGCCCATTGGGAAAGAGATACTAGAAGATCAGCTCTTGGAAACCTTAGCCATAGAGAGAAACCTCAGTGTGAAACTCCAGCTGATGCTTAAACTTCCTCAGTTTCTTGAAAATGGTGTGAGCACAGGATCTCCTGATGTTATCTCTTTCCTACCTGTCCTTTACTTGGAGGAATATTCTGATCAGCCTGGGTATTTTATGAGTAAATTGACTGGCTATCCCAATGGAGATTCATCAGTAGTTTTTGCTAGATGTTTGTGAGTCCTCCCTTTGTAATATTATCTTTCTACTGTGATTTGTTCCTTGACCTGGAAGCCTTGCCCAGGGACACTCTATGCTCTGCCTGAGAATCTCTGTGCTGGGAACAACAAGTGTCAGATTCAAGAGGGCTTGTCCAGGCAATTTCTGCTTGAGGACCTGATTTGTTGTTTGTTATCTCTCTCTCTCTCTCTCTCTCTCTCTCTCTCTCTCTCTCTCTCTCTCTCTCTCCCTCCCTCCCTCCCTCCCTCCCTCCCTCCCCCCCCCTCTCTCTTTCTCTCTCTCTCTCTCTCTCTCTCTCTCTCTCTCTCTCTCTCTCTCTCTCTCTCTCCCCACCCTTCCATTTGCCTGCTGCTTTCTATTTGTTCATTTTCTCTGGCTTGTTTTATATACTTAATAACCTCACTCATTCAAAACTGAAAATATACCCATTGAAGACGGTTCTCAGTACCACAGAGCTCAACTCCTCCACCTACATATACATGGAAGATGATGACCCATGATACCTATACTCTCTCCTCATTCTCTTATCTCCTTGTGTTCATGTTCTGTTTCAATCCCTGTGCAAACATTAAAGCTAATGTTGCTGAATTATCCAGGGGATCAAATACCACTGCACAGGTCCATGATAATTATGCTTTTCTTAATTTTATTTCAGTTTTATTTTTTTGTAACTTGGGAATTTCCTCAGCTTATTTGATCTCAGATAATATCAAGAGGTATTCCTCAGTGATTTCATGATAGCTGGTCTCAGTAATGCCAGGAATAGAATTGGCACTCGTCACCCACCTTTACGGACAATACAAGTCATTTGATTGTAGGAACTCCACCAATATTTCTGCTATCTATAAATACTTTAGTCCTTTCAAAACAATCCTTAAAGCTTAAATTATGTGATGGTTTTATTTATATTGATGCATTGCCTGCTTGTATGATCATGACCCATGTGCAAGCAGTACCCATACAAACCAGAAGAGGGCATCATATCCCCTAGTACTGAAGTTACAGACAGTTGTGAGCTAGTATCTGAACCTTTGTCCTCTGGAAGAACAGCCAATACACTTAAGCACTGAGCCCATTTCTCTAGTCCCTTTTTATCTTTCTTTCACTATTTCCATTTAAAAAAGAAAAAGATTATTCTTAGAAAAGCCATTGACTCATCCTTGAATTTCAGCTCCACTCACTGCACGATTACTGTACCCTTGGCATACTCCTTGGTATACCTATGGTATACTCCTACCATGGTCCAACACCCTCAATGTGTCAGGAACACAATAGACAAGACACTGGGACACATGACATAATCCTAGAAAGAGTGAAAGCAGCCTGGAGGCTTCTGAGGCTCCATCCAAGCCTCCTCTGCAGCTCCACTGGGATTTACCCTTTGAACATCAGTCCTTTGCACTTGATCTGCTCAGTCTTCTTTGTGCTCCACTCCATAAGCCCTCCTATAGCCTACAGCCTATGGTTCCCGTTCCCCACTCCCAGTCTGCTTCACTGAAGAACACATGATCCCCAGTACCTCAGTCTGCCCTCGGCCTTCACATCACATTTGAAAGCCTCTGGGGAACCACTCTACTAAATCTAGCATGGTGTTTGACTTTACTGCACAGTATGAGGTCTCAGAGGTACAGCGTACTGCTAAGGAAGCTATACTCACTCAGGCTGTGAAGGCCTGAGGCTCTGGGCTCCCTGCTCCAGTCCCGATAGGAACTGCTACTGTCTTACCTTACAGTTGTTTGTCCAGAAAGACGGTGGCAGCAGCTGAGGGGGAAGATGGGTCCTTAGTATCCTTGGAGCTGGCATCGCATTGGCTTTGTCCACACCTGTAACACAATTCAGGAGATGATTGCACAGTATGCTCAGCACATGAGAATATCCACTCCAGGTGCTGCTCAGGGAATCCAGCATCCACACAGGGATTCTCGTATTTTTGCCTTGGGGATTGGGGGTGGTGGAAGAAGGATTATTGGTTTTGCTTTCGTGTTTGTAGGCTTACATAGCTTAAGACCTGGATGCTCCCTTCGAGTGAATTTACTGTCAGTTTGTAGAAAATGGGATGGAGGCTTCGATAAGTATGTGTTATTAAGAAAATCCAAACAGGACTGTTCCTCAGCACACACACACACCACAGGCACAGCCTGTACTTTCTATAAAGGAAATAGCGACCCAGCACTAGGAACGTATATGTCCTTGTCTAAAATCTATAGACTAAGAGATTCACTTGGTTCTCAAATTATAGGAGGAAGAAAGACTCTATTCTTCCTTCTTTAAGAAAATTTAGATGCCCAAACTACCAGACCCAAGGAGAACAGAAAGCCACTAATGACAACACATCCCACACCTGTGTAGCATGTTCAACTTCAATAGATGTGTCCCACACACATCACTGGAGTTGTACATTCCTACCTTGAGATTATTCCTCCTCCTCCTCCTCCTCCTCCTCCTCCTCCTCCTCCTCCTCCTCCTCCTTCTCTTCCTTCTCCCCTTTCCTCCTCCTCCTCCCCCTTCCTCCTCCTCCTCCTCCTTTTCGTTCTCTATAGGAATTAGTCAGCCTGAGTTCATGAAACCCCCCAATTCCTCTGAGACCTATAAGAATGGACTTCCCATATTTTACCATGTTGCTTGGATTCTCATCAGTGCTCTTTCATGCTGCTATCTGTATGACCATGGGGTTAACAATTCTCCTAACAAGACTTACATCTCTAAGGAAACTCCTCTTAGTGTCCCTCTCAACACCCAAACCTGAAGTCTCTTATTGGAACCTCAAGGAATTCACTTTATCATTTTGAGGATAATGACCTTGAAGCCAAGAATAACCAAATTTGTCCTATTGAGCCAGAGCTGATAAGAAACAGTGAGCAGACTCTTTTCACCTCCCTTCCAGCCATATCAAAAACTTCTCTCTGGTTATGTGCAGTGATGTTTCTTCTATTACATCCTTTCTGATACATGATTTGTAATTTCTGCACTTCTATTTACAAACCTTGTAGGGACTTTCTCTGTGAATCATTGAGTTAAAATGGGGTAAGATGAAATAAAGATATTGCAGACTGTCCCTAAGGTCTTTCCTTTAATCTAGCAATCAGGCTATTCAAATAATGGCAGTGGAGAAGTTAGAGAATTAGTCCTGCATTGCTTCAAAGATTGCATGAAATCATTCTGTTAGGTGGCACATTTGAATCTGGACTGTGATCCACAGAAAATGGTAAAGATTCTCTTATATGAATAATCTGAAAACCTGTCAAACAAGGAGCAGAGATACTTTTAAAAACCTAGAATTGTGACTGATAATAAGTGGCATTTAACTATAAACATACAGCGGGAGGGCATGCTGTAAACTTGCGTTCCACCTTACTTCTATGATATGAGGTCTGGAAGGTGACAAGGTATAATGCTTACTTTCCATTGTCAACTTGACTGGACTATGAACTGTATCTCTGGGTGTGTATATCCATAATACGGTTTCCAGAAAGGTTCACCCACAGATTGGCAGCCCAATGGGAAATTAAACTAAATAGAAAAAGGTGAGCAAAACATTAGCATCTGTCTGTGCTCCTAACTATAGACTCAATGTGATGAGCTTCATGACAGATTTATAATGTGTCCTGAAATTTGAGCTTAAAAGTCCTAAAATGCTGTAAGCAAAGCTTCACAGACAATTCTGGGGAAATTTTGGAAGAGCACAGTGCCAAAAAAAGAGTAGAGTGTGGAGGCCCACTCATGAGGTCGCAGAACTGCTCTATGGAGAGATGGGCTGGAGGTTATTATATTATATTTTGGTGAAGAGTCTGGCCACACACTGCTCTTGAACTAAGAATTTGATAAAGTTGATTTCACAACAATAAGGGATTATGTTTAGCAAGGAAATCTCAAGACTAGAAACTATGTATGAAAAGAAAAATGTTCAGTTAAAGTTACGTGAAAAATAGCTTTTCAATTGAACAAAGTAATTGCCTCCTCGTGTGTGTGTGTGTGTGTGTGTGCATATGTATGTATGTACATGTGTATGTGTGTGTATTTATATGCATGCATATGTGTGTGCATGTGTGTATGTGTGTGTATGTGTGCACATGTTTATATGTGTATGTGTGTATATGTGTGTGCATGCATGTGTTTGTGTTTCTGTTTGTGTGTATGTGTGTGTGTGCGTGTGTGTGTGTGTTTTGAATCATAAGACACTGTCCAGAAACCACTTGGTTATGAAAGTAAAGTACTGAAAGCAGATGGCTGTGAGCTGCTGATGAGTAGATTTCTGTTCCTTCCTCTATTCTGCAGTTACACATGACCAGAGCAAAGGTATAATGAGAACATTAGGCAGAATTTTGCCTTCATATGCATCTATCTTCCTTGCTGATTCACATTTGGTAGAAATACAGAAAAGAAATGGATCTGGAAAGGGTGGCATATACATTTAACCCAACACTCAGGAGGCAGAAGCAGGAGAATCTCAGTGAGTTCAAAGTCGGACTAATATACAGCATGATGCTGTTCCAAATGGCAAATAGGGGGAGGGAGAGAGACAGGATAGGAAAGAAAAAGAGAAGATGAAGGGACAAGGACAGAGATTAGACAGAAGAGGAACATATATGGAATCAGGGTCTCTTACCTGAAGCCTGGGGTGGCCGAGCCCACTCAATAAAAGGGTGTCGGTGTTGAATGATGGTTCTCTGGCACTTCTCTACATCCCCATTCTGCTCAATCATGTTGACAATTTCTTGAATCCATGTTGTCCCTGGGAAGACCATAAAGATTGAGTTAGAAGATTATTCTTCAAATATACTAATGAAGGGGTGTGGATGCAGATGTTGGCTTTACCTTCTGTTCTAACCAGGATCTTGTTAGCTATAGAAGAAATACTTTGGATCTCTGGGAAAGGTAAAAAAGTAGAGACAAATCTCACCTCTTCCCAAGAAAAATGAATGGTACAGACTAAGCTTCAAGATCCCAGGGATAAGACATGTGAAGTAGCACCCATTGTGGGACAAAAAGAGCCAGCTTCTAACTGTAGGTAGTTCTAACTTAGGTGAGGAGTTCAGATAGCTCAGAGGATGAGGCTGGGGCTACTACTCTACCAGGTTACCTGATTTAGGGTAAGTACAGATGAGGAGGTCATCTGGCTTTGCCTTGAAGGTCTGAATCTGACTCCAGTTGTTGACAGTTGGATCCATCAGTGGGATCCCTGCGACCTCTTTCAGTTTTGTCTGTCTGCTCAATTCTGGGGCCAGGGCCATGATGTCTCAGGGAAGAAGGTTTAGTTCCTGTGAGAAAAGATCAAAATGGAATTCTTTTTTCTTTCTCTATTTTTTTTTTATTAACTTGAGTATTATTTACAGTTCCAGTCTTATTCCCTTTCCTGGTTTACGGGCCAACATAAGGGATTATGTTTAGCAAGGAAACTCCCCCTCCCCTTCTTTATGGGTGTTCCCCTCCCCATCCTCCCCCCATTGCCGCCCTCCCCCCAACAATCTAGTTCACTGGGGTTCAATCTTAGCAGGACCCAGGGCTTCCCCTTACACTGGTGATCTTACTAGGATATTCAGTGCTACCTATGAGGTCAGAGTCCAGGGTCAGTCCATATATAAAGTTTAGGTAGTGGCTTAGTCCCTAGAAGCTCTGGTTGCTTGGCATTGTTGTTCATATGGGGTCTCGAGCCCCTTCAGGCTCTTCCAGTTCTTTCTCTGATTCCTTCAACGGGGGTTCTGTTCTCAGTTCAGTGGTTTGCTGCTGGCATTCGCCTCTGTATTTGCTGTATTCTGGCTGTGTCTCTCAGGAGAGATCTACATCCGGCTACTCCAGCTTGCTTCTTCTGACCATTTGCTTGGCAAGTTGTTTTGAGCCTTTCACTCTGAGGTGGTGTCTGTGTTTTTCTCGGAGGTGTGTTTCCTGTAGGCAGCAGAATGTAGGGTCCTCGTTGCGTATCCAGTTTGTTAATCTATGTCTTTTTATTGGGGAGTTGAGGCCATTGATGTTGAGAGATATTAAGGAATAGTGATTATTGCTTCCTGTTACATTCATATTTGGATGTGAGGTTATGTTGTTGTGCTTTTCTTCTCTTTGTTTTGTTGCCAAGACGATTAGTTTCTTGCTTCTTCTAGGGTGTAGCTTGCCTCCTTATGTTGGGCTTTACCATTTATTACCCTTTATAGTGCTGGATTTGTATAAAGATATTGTTTAAATTTGGTTTTGTCATGGAATATCTTGCTTTCTCCATCTATGTTAATTGAGAGTTTTGCAGGATACAGTAACCTGGGCTGGCATTTGTGTTCTCTTAGGGTCTGTATGACATCTGTTCAGGATCTTCTGGCTTTCATAGTTTCTGGAGAAAAGTCTGGTGTGATTCTGATAGGTCTGCCTTTATATGTTACTTGACCTTTTCCCCTTACTGCTTTTAATATTCTTTCTTTATTTTGTGTGTTTGGTGTTTTGACTATTATGTGACGGGAGGTGTTTCTTTTCTGGTCCAATCTATTTGGAGTTCTGTAGGCTTCTTTTACGCCTATGGGTATCTCTTTTTTTAGGTTAGGGAAGATTTCTTCTATGATTTTGTTGAAGATATTTACTGTTCCTTTGAGCTGGGAGTCTTCACTCTCTTCTATACCTATTATCCTTAGATTTTATCTTCTCATTCAGTCCTGGATTCCCTGTATGTTTTGGACCAGTAGCTTTTTCTGCTTTACATTATCTTTGACAGTTGAGTCGATGATTTCTATGGAATCTTCTGCTCCTGAGATTCTCTCTTCTATCTCTTTTATTCTGTTGGTGAAGCTTGTATCTACGGCTCCTTGTCTCTTCTTTTGGTTTTCTATATCTGGGGATGTTTCTATGTGTTCTTTCTTGTTTGCTTCTATTTCCATTTTTAATTCCTTCAACTGTTTGATTGTGTTTTCCTGGAATTCTTTCAGGGATTTTTGTGATTCCTCTCTTTAGGCTTCTACTTGTTTATTTATGTTTTCCTGTGTTTCTCTAAGGGAGTTCTTCACGTCTTTCTTGAAGTCCTCCAGCATCATGATCAAATATGATTTTGAAACTAGATCTTGCTTTTCTGGTGTGTTTGCATATTCCGTGTTTGTTTTGGTGGGAGAATTGGGCTCTGATGATGACATGTATTCTTCGTTTCTGTTGCTTGGATTCCTGCGCTTGCCTCTCGCCATCAGATTATCTCTAGTGTTACTTTGTTCTGCTATTTCTGACAGTGGCTAGACTGTCCTATAAACCTGTGTATCAGGAGTGCTGTAGACCTGTTTTCCTTTTTTTCTTTCAGCCAGTTATGGGAACAGAGTGTTCTGATTTCGGACGTGTAGTTTTTCCTATCTACAGGTCTTCAGCTATTCCTGTGCCCTCTGTCTTGAGTCCACCAGGCACGTCGCTTGGAGCAGGAAGGTTTGTCTTACCTGTGGTCCTGAGGCTCAAGTTTGCTAATGGGGTGTTGCTTATGAGCTCCCCGGGGGGACAGCAACCAGGATTATCTGCACAGCCCTTTCCGGGAGCTTCCATGCACCAGGGTTCCAGATGGCGTTTGTTTTTTCCTCTGTTATCAGTAATGTGAGCAGAGTGTAGTCTCCTCAGGTTTCCCACGCGTGTCTGCCTTTCTGAAGATTTAGCTCTCCCTCCCATGAGATTTGGGTGCGGAGAACTGTTTATCTGGTCGGTCCCTTCAGGTTCTGGTGGTGTCTCAGGGGCAGGGGACCTGCTGCTCCTGTGCGCTTATTTCCAGGAACCCAGAGGCCGTATACAGTTTTCTCTGGTGCCAGGGATATGGGCAGGTGTGCGCACTGTTGGTGGTCTCTTCCGCTCTGCAGTCTCAGGAATGCCCACCTGTCCAGGCGGTGAGCTCTCGCTCCCATGGGGTTTGGGAGCAGTGAGCTGGTGGGGGCCCAGAATGGAATTCTTAAAGTACTGTGATAAAGCATATACAACATGAAAATGACTCTTAAGTATCATAAGTGGATGGCTCAGTGGCATTAATAATATTCCTGCTGTTCTATGTCTACCATCACCTTCCATCTCCTGAAAACATTTTACTTTTCTAGATGGAAGCTAGGAGCCCACTACTGCTAAATCTCAGTGCCAGGCTACCACTATTTTCCTTTTTATCTCCTTAAACTCTAGATGCTTTAGAGTAAGTTCATTTTGTCTTCTTGTGAATAGCTATTTTATTTAGTTGAATATTCTTAAGGATCGGCTGTATTGTGGCATGCCATCAGATTTTCTTCCCAATTAATGCTAACTTTTATTGCATGCCTGCTTGTAGTGTGGTTTGTTTATCCATTTCCTTGTCCACGGGAACTTGGAGTGCCTCCTTTCAACTATTGTACTATAAACAATGCACAATACCTAAGCTTCTACATTCATATTTTTGGGTTCATGACTCAATGCAGATATGCAAAATAGTATGTTCTCATTTTTGAGAAATTGTCATAGAACTTTCCTACAGTGGCTGTATCATTTAAGAAGTCTACCAGTAGTATATAGTACTCTCTAATCACTGACATGTATCTCCCTTAAATCTCCATCCCAATAGATTTGTTTTGCTTTTCCTTCATGACTAATAATGAATATCTTCTCATGTACTTACAGTCTACTTTATGTCTTTTTTTCAGAGAGAGACACATTGTTCCACTGTTTGTGGTTGGTTGCTATACCTAGAAACTTACAAATATATGAATAGGAGGGATGAATGATCTTCTAATACTCAAGAGTAAGTGGCTATTGTAGTTTCAAAGCACATCTACCACTGCTGCTCAGAGGCATAGCAAGGTAATGTTCAGTGACTGCTACAGTAGTGAGTACCACTATTATATTTATTATAAGCAACTCGTTTTTAGTTGTTATATAATTTTAAGCCTAGAACATTAGAGGGAAAGAATATTTATGGAAAGTGTAACAGTGAATAATTGTTAGTAATTGTGTAAAGAAAACTACAGTGAATGAGAGAAACAAAAACTGTCCAGGCTGGCCAGACCAAATATCAGGATGACAGGTTCCCAGAGAAAGTTGAGTTCTCTGGAATGGATGCAGTGCTTTTAGAAAATGAAGACCCGGTTTTACTTGAAAACATTTCCAATATAAGCAGCAGCTATAGTTGTAGTATAGCAGAGAGGGTGTACTTCCCATAAAACTCTGAGATGTGATATAGTGAGCTTCAGCAGAGGAAGATAGAGTATTGCCATCTCCCCTTCCTTTCTTTTCTTTTAAGGTAAGAGTAGATAGGATCTCTACATATCCCAGGATTGCCCATAGCTCCCTCTGTAGCCTTGAATGTACAATCCTCCTGCTCCAGTCTCCTTGGTTCTGAAGTGGCAAGTGTAAGCTCACTCACTTAGTTTGGAGCACTGACATTTCTAACATACCTTCCATGTTAGGTCCTTCCCTTTTAATTCACATCACAGGTTTAGCATAAGTAATAATCATTCCTCTAAATATAAGAAGGCTTACAAGATTCTAAATCAATGGTTTGATAAAGACCTCAGCTAGTATCTGTCTACTAATCTCATAAAACTTCTTTAAAAATTGCTTCTAAGTTACAAGTGTGCGTGAAATTTAAGATGTTCATGCAATAAGTCCATATTCACAAAGAAAACTAATACAGAAATTGTTATTACTTAATGTATTTTTGTCCTTTTCTTTTTTTTTTCTTTGAGCCTGTAGAAATAGAGTTTTAAAAAGGTTACTCATTGTCAGAGTCAGGATGTGCAGTGCCGGACGTGCCTGAGGGAGAGCCAGAGATAGGACTTGCCAAACCAGCTACCAGTTCCAAGGACACTGATCATCCGTAGCCACCCCCTCCCCTTCCTTCACTCCCCAGAAGTGAGTCATCTCCCTGAGTGAGATGAGCCACCCTACCCGAGCTGCTGAGCTGCTAGATAGCATGTACTCCTTGCTGTTGTAATTTCGAGCCGAAAGTAAGTGTGCACCATTTGAAATGACCAATCATGTGTAACCACGCAAATGTCCCTAACCTCCCCTATATAAACCCCCGAGTTTGGAAGCTCGGGGTCGATTCCTCTGTCTCCTGTGTGAGATACGTATCGACCCAGGATCCCGCTAATAGGGATCTCGTTAATAAAAGCTACCTCTTGCTGTTACATCAAGACTGGCTACTCGTGATTCCTGGTGGCACCCCACCCCATGATTGGAGCGAGAGACGAGGCTCCCCGTTCAGGGGTACGCTCTTTCAAGCCAATTGTTAAGATATAATTGCCCACCTAAACATACAAATCCCAGTACCATCCATCCCTTAGGAACATTAGTAACAACCTGTAAATACACAGAGCGAGATCTTTACATCAGTGTCCATTGTCCTGCCAGCGAGTCTCTCTCTCTCGCTCTCTTCTCCTTTCTGTTCCAGTCTCCTACTCTTCCTTCAAACTTCTCTCCCACCCATCCTTCCTTCTCCTCCAATGACAGGCCTCCTTCTATCCTGTACCTACCCCTCACCTGTATTTTACAAATTCAATGGGGAGAAGTTTCTAGTGAAGTCACCTGATTCCTGAGTACTTGACTAGGCAGCTGTCCTTGGGGCAGTGGAGTTAGCATCAAAATACAGATAACTCCAGGGCAAACCAGAACATTTCCCCCTTTTTGTCCAGTTAAAAAGCCTTTTCACTTATATATAAATTGAGTACAATTATTACCATTCTAAAATTTATAAAGCATATGATATACTCAACACCCAGTCCATCACTTTTTTAGTTAAACAGAACATTTAGTTATCCATTCCAGCTTAAGAAAGGCTTAAAATGTATATTATATCTTGGCTAGCTTGTATACTATCTGATAACTATCCAATAAAATATGTATTTTCAGAGTTAAACAGCCTGATAGGCTATGAGACTGTAATCAGTCTTCAACCCTGCCAGAAATCTTTGAATGACCAAATATCTATTAAGATAGGAAGCCTAACATGGCTTCCAGAACTACGAGGTTGTAAAGACAAATCTCCACTAGCACATTCCCCTATTAGCAACATGTGAGTGCAAGTCTGCAAGTCTACAGTGTCCTTTTCAAATATAAATTTTGGTATTCAGTATAACAGTTCCCAAACACATTCTCATTTTGAACTCCAGTAGAACTTTGGTGGTGGATATGGGAGTCCTCAAAGTATATTGATGATGCAGTTCCCTCTACCAGCTCATAGACAAAAGGGAATAGATTTCAAGGCCTTTAGAAGCTGAGAGTAAATTGGAGGCAACAGCCTCAGTCCTTCACCTGCACAACAGAACAGAAGGCTGATGTTCAGCAGATGAACTGAGGTGGGATGTTTTCCCCAAGCCTCTTGGTGTGCAGACCTTCATTTCACCTAGCTGCTGTAATCTGCTCAAACTTCTGACCAAAAACAGTTAAAACAATCAGTAGGGTATGATGGCAAGCAATATGAGGGAAGCTAGCAGAAAGAGTGTGACTTTGAGGCCAGTCTAGGTTACAGTAATACTGTTTCAAAGCACTAAACCTGTGAGTCTGGAATGCCATGCAACCAAGGGAGCCATCCAGAGCAAGAGTAAGGTTGATGTGTCGAAGCCTTGAAAATCTCATCCTGATACCAGCAGGAGTAGGACTGTTTTCCTCCTTGCTCTGGGTGTGCATTCCCTGTGCACATAAACCCTATGATCCCCATTTTTGCCACCCTTGAGGTAGTCATGCAAAATTACAGATTATCCTTCCTCTTTCCCTGTAAGGATATGTTCAGGAATCAAATAGTCCTCCACAGGTAAATGAACATTCCAAACATATGAACACCAGCCAGTAATATACCCTCAGTATGAAAACTCCTACCTACTCACCGAGGTATATATAGCCCTTAATAAGCCCAATAAGAGAGAGCTATTTCACTGAAAACCATCACTAAAGAAGGCTATTTATCCCTTTGCATTCACTCCAACTGACACCCTGTGAAATCCACCTACCAGAATAAACTTTGTTCTTTTCAGTCCTGCTCAGTGCACAATGGTACCTGGATACCTCAAGGGCAGAAGCAGACCTACACTGGCACAAAAAAAATAAGAATAAAGGAAAAAGTTTGAGTTAATTAATTCATCCTTTGTTTTCCTATACAAAATTGCAAGTATGCTTCTGCCTCTGCCTCTGCCTCTGCCTCTGCCTCTGCCTCTGCCTCTGCCTCTGCCTCTGCCTCTGCCTCTGCCTCTGCCTCTGCCTCTGCCTCTGCCTCTGCCTCTGACTCTGCCTCTGACTCTGCCTCTGCCACTGCCTCTGCCTCTGCCTCTGCCTCTGCCTCTGCCTCTGCCTCTGCCTCTGCCTCTGCCTCTGCCTCTGCCTCCAAAATGCTGCGATTCCAGATACGTACTACCACATCTTGTTGCATCATTTTAAACTGCTCAATTTGTGAGCAAGTGCAAACTATTTGCATAAACTAATATTGCAAAAGCATTGGTGGATATGATGGACTGAACTGTGTGCCTCCACATTCACATGTTGAGCTCTAATCTTCTTACTTTAAAATGTGTCAGTTTGAGACAGGGCCCTGAAGATGTCATTAAGTTGAGATGAGGCTCCAATTCTATCATACTAGGGTTCTTCTTAGAAGAGATTTAGACATACAGAGAAATACCAAGGGATGTACACAGGGAACAACATGTGTGGACATAGTAAAAGAAGGCCCCCTGCAAACAGAGGAAAAGGCCTTGAGAAACCATACTGACAGACACCTTGATCTGGGACTTTTTTGTAGGAATTTTTTTTAAAACTGAGCAGAATAGCATGATCAGTTAAAGCTCAGAGACCTGCTGTTTCATTGAACATTGGAAAATAAAGAAAATTATTCATTTGTCTTAGTGTTTCTTTGTTACTTGACTAAACAAGTAACTGAATTTAAATAAGTTTAAAATTATGACCTGGAGGTAAGGACTGAACATCTTCAGTTGACAGAGACCAGCTCATTAATAGAGTCTGTGTGGTATAAAGGTAGATTTGAGGGCTGAGTGAGGCCATGGAAGTATGTACAGTGAGTCAGGTGGGGGCTGATGTGTAGTTCTGTAGTAAAGGTTTGCCCAGTGTGCACCATGCCCAGCTTGACAATGTTGGGGAGGAATAGAGGTTTCTGAATGCCTTATCTTACAGTGATACAAAAGCCACAGACACCCAGCTGAAATCAGATTCTCAAGTTTGAATGTGTTCCCAGAATTGGAGTTGATGTGTGCACAAACCTCACTTCTGCTGCTGAGCAGAAGCAGAGATCACAGGGGAAGAACTGAAAGCAGCTTCCTGTGCTACTGAGCACCAGTGCCTCGCAGACTGGGTACATCAAATACTGAGAATGACACTTTCTACTTCTGATAACCTCATAGAAGGTCAAGGAGCACACAGGTAGAAATACACCTGCCATCTGACAGCCCACAGCATGCAGGCTAGAAGAGAAAAAGAGTGCTTCCTTGGGCTTCTACTTATAGGTGGTCTCAGCTGTGGTCACTGCTATTTTTAGAGTAAGGCAGATAGACACACAGACTTTCCCAGGCAGGCTCCTTTTCGTCCTCTGAGGCCAGGTCCCTGTGGCCTCCTTTGTGAAACAATCTCTAGTCTTTTCCATAGAGTTAACCTTTCATCTTGTTTTCTGAGACAGGTCCTCACACTGTCCTCCAGACACGATTTGAAATCATAACTGTCCTCCACCCTCAGCTGCAAGAGGATCTAAATTTACATGAGAACTTCCCAGATCTTATGCCACAGTGCTATGGTTACTTGCTTATATAAGTAACTTCCCTAAGCAGGAGACCTGGTCCAGTTTTTTTTATAGGCCTAGCTTGAATGGTGTCCACAGACTTAACGAAAGAAGGTCCAGTGTGGTGAAGAAATAGTCATAGCCAGAGCAGTGTAGATGGCTGACAGGAGGGGAGTCTTTGTGAGGGAAAAGTACAGTATGCACAAAGAGATGGTATTGTGGAAAGGTGTCTGCATGAATTTCTAAGTTGAACACAGCCAATGTTAGCTTCAGATTTTTTTTTATTATTATTTTTCTTAGGTTTCTTAAGACTTAGGATCTTTCTGACTTGAGTTACACCACTTACACATTAGCACCTGTATGTCTGAGAACTAAGAACATACACCAACAAGTTATGCCAAATGTTTCAGATAAGCTGTGTTCTTACCTTCAAACTCTAGTTTTCACCAGTCTAAAAGCTGGACTGCCCAGTGTTCGGTAAGTACAAAGGTACACTTAGAGGAAGGAAGAAAGTATTTCTGGTATAGGGCAAGCACAGATGCTCAAATTCTACTATGCCAAATATACCCAAACTTTAGCAATCAATCTCAAACAATCTGTAATCAACGAGATCAGCTAGAGCTTTAATCAACAGAGTCACGACTACAAGAAACAAACTTTGGCATCTGGCCAATGAGGAAGTAAGTCTCACTGTTTAGGGATCACTGTTCTATAAATCTCCACTACCTTAAGTACTTTCAGACTCAAGGCTGTTTAGAGAAATGCACAGAGGCAAACACACTGCTCCTCCCTCTCTAAGACCACCTGCTTCCCCACTATGTGCAGGCCCTGGCTTTGTTGCAGAGTCCCCATGCTACGTGGTCTTCTTCCTCTCCAGTCTGATAGAGTTTAAAGTGGGAAAAACAAGAGTATTGCCATGCTTATGTTCAAAAAGAAAAATAACTCAAAAGCTGACACATTCAGCCTTTTGCTCAAAGCACCCTGTGCCTAGATGAGTGCAGCCCTTATAAAGTTACTCAAACCTGGCACATGAGGCTTACATCCATGACCTCATTTACCTTTTAAGACTCGTGATGCTAAGGTGTGCCAAACTAAAAAATTATTAACCACCAGGATTCACAAAGTAAACTAATTCCCAATCTCCCCTTAACTGTGATTAAAAAGAAGCTTAAAACATGAGTGAGTTTAAAAAGATATTTCAGAACACGAGTCTAAAGAATCTTTGTTTTTCTTCTACCACAAGAGCTAGTCTTAGTTACTTGGGTCCTGTTCTGTTGGCAAGTAAAAAGACTTGGGTTCAGTAATGGAGAAACTAAAATACTGGCTGCATGGCCTCAGGTATCCAGTGGAACCTTCTTAGAGATTTCTTTTCTATATCTATAAAATGTGAGTCATGCTAACTACCTCCAATCAGTACTGTTAGATTAAAAACATGGAACCAGGGCTCTGAGGTTAGAGTGGGTGGGTAAGAGAGGGAGCATGCTCATAGAAGCAGGGGGAGGAGGTATGGGAGAGAGGGAAAGGGGATAACCTTTGGAATGTAAATATATAAAATATCCAAGAAAAATAAAATTTAAAAAGAAATAAAGAGAGAGAGAAAGACAGACCCAGCACAGACTAAGTAGTTACAAATGCTGGCTTTTTCCCTTTCTTTCCAGAATATATTCATTGATGCACACATATGAAGAATGACAGAACAAAAGTTTAGACGAAGAAACTATGTATATATTTATTTATACTCACATCATCCCATGATATATATATATATATATATATATATATATATATATATATATATATATATATATATTTGCATGAAGAAGGCAAATTAAATTCCTTGATGTTGTTCTTGGCAACCTCAGATCAAACTGAGCTTACTAGATCTCTTCTGGCAACTTCCAAACTTGCTTTAGCCATGAAATTAAAGCTTAACTCATCTTTTGATACTGTAATTCCTCCATGGCTGATATGTCTTCTACCACCTCCTTTCTAAAGAGGTTTTGTTTGTTGACTCGCAAGTCACAATTGCCCTGTAGCAGAAGACCCTGTGTCCTAGTATCTGTGTGGAGATATCCTACGTTGCATGCTACTATTTTCACACTCAAAGTGTCACTCTAGACTCTTTATCCCATATAAGAGTGATATTGCTAATTGAACAGCTATGTATTGAGGGTGAATGCAAAAGAGATAAATCAATAGGTTCTAATAACCTGGCATATGTATTTAGTGAGCATTGATTACAACTGATTCCTTCATGGTCACAGTGATGAACTAAAGTGACACTCACCCCTCCAACAGCTCTATTTGCTTCCTCTACCACACAACAAACTGTGGGCCACCAACCAGACGCCAATAAATGAGAAAACAGAAATGGTATACAGCTTGCCACAGTTGAAACAGGCAGCTAGAAGCCAGGGGAAAAGATGGTAAAAGTCCTCAAATATTCAGTCACTCCTGACAGCCCATTGTTCGAGTAAAGGAGCCTCTAGAAAAGAAAATCTGTAAATATTTATAACCATAAATGCACTAAACACAAATTCATAAAACAAATACTGTCTATTAGATCTAAATCCACAGATTAACCACCACAATGACATTTGATGACTTTAGTATCCCATTGTCAAAAACTGAGAGGTTGTCCAGACACAAACTAAACAGAGAAACATTGGAACTGAATGAAATCAAAACGCAAAAGGACAAAATATATCTTATAGCACATCTACCTAAACATTAAAATTATACTTTCTCCTCAACGAGACAAAGAAATCTCTCTAATATTCACCGTATATTAGAACAAAAAGCAACTTTCAACAAACACAGGAAAATTGAAATAACTTCCTGCATTCTATCTGAACACAATGAAATATTACAGCTTTGAATGCTTAATGAAAATCTAATTGAGAGATCAAAAAATCAATAACTTCATCATACATCCAAAAGCCTTGAACAAACCAAACCCCAAACCAGTAGATGAAAAGAGGTCAAAAGTTAATGAAATGGAAGTAAAAAAAAGTTTACAAAGAATCCATTAAATTAAAAGTTTCATCTGAAAATATTTTGGCAAACTCTATGTTAATCTAAGCAAAGTAAAAAGAACTCACATGTAGAAAGCCCTGAATGAAAGCCTAAGTGCATGTGTGTTTTTACAGACCCAAATAATAAAATGAGAAATGAAAAAGGAAATATTATAACATATAAATGAAATTAAGAAAAGTATAAGAACATATTTTAAGTCTCTTTTCCACTAATCTAAAATACCTGAAAGAAACAGATGAATTTTTAGAAACACTTGACATATCAAAATTAAACCAATAAAAAACAAATGAGCTAAAGAGATCCATAACTTAGTAATGAGACTGGAGAAATAATAAAAATAAAACATGTCCCAAATAACCAGTGCCAAAGATCAGATGGACTCACTGCAGAATTTTAGCACAAGTTCAGAGAAGAACTATCCAATTGCTCACAAAATAGAAAAAGAGTGTATGAGCCAGCAGATATAGAGGACAGCTATAAAATGCTGACTTCTGGAAATGACACAGCTGGTGCAAGAATCAAGTAACTCAGAGCAGATGTGGTTACCGGTATAACACCTGTACAAGATCATCAAGCCAGTTAATTACCCTGTAGTAGATAGTCCTGTGTCTTGGTGTCTCTGCATACACTGCATGCAACTATTTCACACTTGAAATGGCTTACAAGAATTGGTAAATCCAATCACAGGACCCATGCCCTCTTCTGGCTTCTGTGGACACAGGTAAAGCACTCAAACATAAAAGAAAATTACTCTAAACAACTTCTTTTAAAGAAAAATAACATTTTTCTTGTTAGCCAACATCATTTGAAATTTGCCCTTGTCAATTGAAGAGCCAACAATCCTATTCATCTTTCAAAATGTGTAATCTATTTTCTTACATTTTTGGTTGTTAGCCTAGCCTTTAATGGCTGAGCCATCTCTTCAGCCTAACAGCATATTTTCTATTCAGTGTTTAATGGCATTTCATTTAAAGGACTAAGTAAAGTCGGTGCTATATGCTATCTTTATTACTTACAGTTAGTGTTTAAGCACAAGCAGTATGTGTCTGTAAGGATACTAAGCAGAACAGATGCACGTCTTGCTTTTCTAACAGTCTCTTCCAAAGGTCCTCCTTCAGATTAGTGAATTCCCTGATCCAAGGTTAACTGGCAGCACAGGAATCCACACACTTTGACCCCATCCTGGAGGCACCAGAACATCTTGGCATGAATGCTGTGGCTTTCTTCAGGAAATCACCCCTCAGTGTTGCCATATTGTATTATGATTAATAAGTTTACTTTTGATAGTATTGGCCACATATATGTTTGAAATCAGGGTTGGACTTTTGTCCTCTAGAGGAAAGAGCATGCAGGCTGAATTAATTCTCAATGTGGGAGGAAAGTGACAGAAACATTCTTCTTGAGGGCCTCTGTTCAAGGGAGGGAGAACAGTGCACTACACTTATGTCTTTTCAGACTTTAGGGGGCTATTGGTGATGTCTAGTAGCTTCTGGCAACATGTTCTAGTTAGAAAGCCAAAAGGTTCTATGAACAGGTAATAGGAGGCTTTGAATTCTATAAAAAGATGGAAAGAAATACTGATATTGTTCTAGTAATTAGTGATGATGGCCATTTATTCATTAAATATTGGTTGATTACTAGGAACTGTATCAGACATGGAGGAGTGTGCAAAGAAAGAAGTGTTAAAAATCTTAAGATTTTTAAAACTTGACACTGCATGTGTTGTTACCGCTCTCAAAATCTTAAGAGAAATGGCCCAAAACTCCTGGGTTGAGTATATAGTCCTATCTCCTGCTTCTGTAAAAGACAGTGGAATTCTGGAGACAGGTAAGATAAAAGAATGTGCAATAGGACAATGTGCTCCCTTGGTTCTGTCCATTCAGATGCACTTACTGGCTGGTAAACATGGTTATCCTGAAAACCTTCAGTGGTGGCACCCTCTACATAGCAGGGTCTTAGTTTGATTTCTCTTCCTATTACAAAATAGCCTAGACTAGGTAATTTATCATGAAATGAAGAATAGAGAACCTTGTGACCTCTGAGGCAGAGGTATCACACAGTGAAGAGCAGGAAACATTCTAGTTCTTGCTTTATGTATTCTCACCCAATCCTATTTACTTTTCAAGGACCCTTCTAAATAGCATTCATGCATGAATGTGGGATGATTGTTTCTAGCACATGGTTTTTGTGGTACACTTTAAACTTAACATTAAAGACCAGATGTATATATTGGGCAGCATCATATGATAAATATGTTATGATTTACTGATCGATCATATGGTAACTTTGCAAGTATGCAGTTGTCTATTTACTGTGAAATCAGTTACAACACACTAAGTAGATAGGCATGACTGTATTCAAATGTTGATTTCTCTGCTCCCGTAACTTCTTGTAATCCAGACATGGCATTGTAATGCTTATTCCAATATCTCCTGTCTCGCTGATATATACTTATTTCTCCCCATTTATTCTCTGATTTGTCAATGAAAACTGATCAGCCAATGACTGAGCTGGGGAGAGAACAGAGGTGGACTTCCGATTCCAGTGAGTGGAGAGGAGTAAAGAAAGGGGTCAAAGAAAAGTCAACACAAAGAGAGAGTCCGAGTGATACCTGGAAAAGTGCCCAGAGCAGAGAGAGCCAAATCAATACTAAAATGCAAGTATCTTGGGAATCTTCCCTGAGAGGTAGTCAGATTAGCTTAGAGGGTTAGATAGACTAATAACTACTCAGATATTGTTCTGTAAAGCTTATCAAATAAATCTTATAGTCTCTGTCTCATGTACTTGGAAGATAACCAAGATAAACAAGAAACTGTTAATTATAAAATTGCACTAACAAGATGAGATGTCAGATGTTATTTCAATTTTCCTATGTTCATGAAGACTTACTTTTTCTCCTAATACTGTGTTTAGTTTTGGATAAAATGTCATTAACTGCCAAAATAAAATTTAGTGTTTAATGATTGGGTAAAACATTGTAAGAGTCCCATTAGCTCCATTCAATGTATGATGTAATTAACTCCAGAGTTTTTCTGTTTAGCTTTTGTCAGGGTGGCCTGCTTATTGGTTAGAAGTAGGTCCTGAAGTCACTATGCCTGTGTGATGCTCGACATATAATTTTGGATAGAGTAGTGTTTGTAGTATGAAAGGGGGTGCCCTTACATTTGGTACAGAAATGTTTAAAACTGTAACATCCTGTTGGTAGTTTTTTCCTTTAATGAGTATTTAGCTTCCTCCCTTATATCTTCTAATTAGTTTTTGTTGGAAGTATATTTGTCAGATATCAAATAGTTAGCCTGCTTGCTTCTTGTCCTCATTCCCTTGAGTACATTTCTCTATTCTTTAACTGTAAGATGGTAACTGTCCTTGATGGAGAAGTGTGCTTCTTCCAGGGAGCAGGATCCTGCTTTTCAATCCAATCTCTTATTCTGTATCTTTTTATTAAGAAATTAAAAATATTAACAGTTATTATTGAGTATTTATGAATTCCTGTTGTTTTTGTGTTCCTGACTCACTTTTTAATCATCTTTTGCCTACCTATTTTGGGATTATTTACTCATTGTGCCTTCTTTTGGTCTATAACTAGTGCCGTGTGTAGAAATGAATTGGTGGACAGAAATTGTTGATATTTGTCCTTACTGTGAAATATTTTTTCTTTAATCTTTCATTATGTTTGATAGTTTTACTAGGTAGTCTGGGCTGACATCTGATTTTCTTAGAGCATGCAGACTATCTATCCAGGTCATTCTGACTTTCTGCATGTCTGCACAAAAACTCTTGGAAAGATTTCATATTAATAAGCAAATGATACACATGAACACTTTAGAAAAACAAGCAGAAGCAATACCCCAAAAGTACAGACAGGAAGAAATAGTCAAACACAGAGATCAAACTAATAAGATAGAAATAAACAAAAAAAGCAATACACTAAAACTCAGTGAAATTAAGAACTATTTCATTTAAAAAATCAACAGTCCTGACAGACTTTTAGACAAATTAGCCAGAAAAGAAAGAGAATCAAAATTAGGAAAATTAGAGATGTGAAAGAGAGCCATTACAACAGACACTGAGGAAATTCAGAGAATCATAAAGATATAGTTTAAAAATCTTTATTACACTAAACTGGAAAACATAAAAAAATGCGTGAATTTCTTTTTTTTTTCATTTCATGTATATATATATTTTCATCTTTATTAACTTGGGTAATTTACAGTTCAACTGTTATTCCCTTTCCCGGTTTATGGGCCAACATCCCCCAACCCCTCCCCCCCCCTTCTTTATGGTTGTTCCCCTCCCCATCCTCCCCAATTACCGCAATCCCCCCTACCATCCAGTTCACTGGAGGTTCAATCTTGGCAGGAACAGGAGCTTCCCCTTCCACTGGTGCTCTTACTAGGCTATTCATTTCTACCTATGAGGTTGGAGCCCAAGGTCAGTCCATGAATAGTCTTTGGGTAGTGACTTAGTCCCTGTAAGCTCTGGTTGGTTGGCATTGTTTTTCATATGGGGTCTCAAGCACCTTCAAGCTCTTTCAGTCCTTTCTACGATTCCTTCAACGGTGGTCCCGTTCTCAGTTCAGTGGTTTAAGATGGCATTTGCCTATGTATTTGGTGTATTCTGGCTGTCTCTCGGGAGAGATCTACATCCAGTTCCTGTCCGCCTACACTTCTTTGCTTCATCCATCTTATCTAGTTTCGGGGCTGTATATGTATAGGCCACATGTAGGGTAGGCTCTGAACGGATGTTCCTTCTGCGTCTGTTCTAAACTTTGCCTCTCTATTCCATGCCAAGGGTATTCTTGTTCCCCTTTTAAAGAAAGAGTGAAGAATTCTGATTTTGGTCATCCTTCTTGAGATTCATGTGTTCTGTGCATCTAGGGTAATTCGAGCATTTGGGCTAATATCCACTTATCAATGAGTGCATACCATGTGTGTTTTTCTGTTGGCGAGGATGTGGATAAAGAGGAACACTCCTCCATTGTTGGTGGGATTGCAGACTAGTACAACCATTCTGGAAATCAGTCTGGAGGTTCCTCAGAAAATTGGACATTGAACTGCCTGAGGATCCAGCTATACCTCTCTTGGGCATATATCCAAAAGATGCCCCAACATATAAAAAAGACACGTGCTCCACTATGTTCATAGCAGCCTTATTTATAATAGCCAGAAGTTGGAAAGAACCCAGATGCCCTTCAACAGAGGAATGGATACAGAAAATGGGGTTCTACTACACAATGGAATATTACCCAGCTATCAAAAACAATGACTTTATGAAATTCGTAGGCAAATGGTTGGAATTGGAAAATATCATCCTGAGTGAGCTAACCCAATCACAGAAAAACACACATGGTATGCACTCATTGATAAATGGCCCATACGTATACAGCCACCCAATTAGACAAGATGGAGGAAGCAAAGAAGTGCAGGCAGACAGGAGCCAGATGTAGATCTCTCCTGAGAGACACAGCCAGAATACAGCAAATACAGAGGCGAATGCCAGCAGCAAACCACTGAACTGAGAACAGGACCCCCGTTGAAGAAATCAGAGAAAGAACTGGAAAGCTTGAAAGCCCTGGGTCCTGCTAAGACTGAACCCCCAGTGAACTTGATTGTTCGGGGGAGGGTGGCAATTGGGGGAGGATGAGGGAGGGGGAGCGGCTAGCGGGATGTTGGCCCGTAAACCAGGAAGGGAATAACACTCGAAATGTAAATAAGAAATACTCAAGTTAATAAATAAATAAAAAAAAGTTGGAATCTGAATGTCTTCATCCCACCCACCCCTTATATTGTTTGACACCATGCAAAAGGTCAACAGAACAACACAGATAATGCACATTTTTATCTAGTAACAGTTCATGCTTATATATTATGGATTACAAATAATTTAACTTAACATTATCCTAAAATGCAAATATCCTTCACTCTTATATCTACATAAATTTCTTAGTAAATCACTACAACAGAAACAGATTTTTGGTCAGTCATGCGATTCCTAAGCACTTGGTTACCAGTATACTATGGAAAATTACCACTCTCCTTGTGTTAGCTGAGATCTTGGGATCTGGGGAGAGGTACCACCAGATTGTAGTTTTATTTGAAAGTACTACCTCAGGCAATTACAAGAAGTTGGGCAGGATTCTAGAAGGGTCAAGCTTCCTAGCCAATTTGGTGTGTGGTCTATTATCCTGAGGTGGTGTTGTTTCAGGGTTCCACCAGTGTGCCCAGGGCAGGGATGGCAGAAATGGCTGTTCAGGGTACTCGGAGTGGGTGTGGTCCTGTGAAAGGCATGGGGCTGCAGGCCTGAATATGACTGTGCCCTAAGCTGAGCAGTGAGTTGAGTAAAGTTGAGTTTCTAGACCTCTGACCACTTCTGACCGTGTGGAAGTCCCATGCTGCTGTCCAGTGTTGCTGAGCCTTGGATCCTTCTAGAAATTTTTCTCCAATTGCTGTGGAGCTTAGGAAGGTGTATACCTTGTTTGAACACACTCCAAGGCCTGATATGTGTTCCATAAAGCCTGAAACTGTAGACAGCGCTGGCAGGAACATTGATGAAGAAATCCCAGAGGGAGCCTTCACTCAGACAGACTGATGGACAAATACTAGGATTGTGGTAGAGTGTGATATGGCTTTTCTTTTAGAATTTATTGTTGATATATTCTACATGTGATGTTTTCAGCATGTTTGTTGTGTTGATGTATAGATAATTCTACCTGCTCCTGTCCATTAAGAAACCCAGCACCATCAGTAGCTACAGAAGGACAGTATACTCTTGCTTCTTCATTGTTCCTTCCCCTGTAAACCAATGATAAGCCCCTCAAGACACAACAATCCCTCTGGTACTGGAAAGCTTTGGTAAAGGATAAGAAGTCCAGGGAAATGTGCTTTATGGTTGTTTTGTTCCATTGACAGTTCCTATTGTGCAGTGTCTAAGCTGTCCTCCGGCTCATTATTAAGGTTAAGGTAATTTTGAACTCTCGATCCTTCTTCCTCTGCAACTTATGTCTTGACATGGCAGGCTTGCCCAAACCACATCTGGACAATGTGCTGATTTGTTTTATGCTTTGAATGTTTGTTTGTGACAGATACCTTTGTTGTTTCTGTTCTTTGTTGAATGTGGTATTTATGAAAGGCTGGCTTCAGAGACTGGAATAGAAAGGATACCATCAACTTCTATCCTCTGACAGGAATTAGAGAGCAGGACCTGTAGCTCAGTGGTAGAGTATTTGACACAGGATGTCCTAGGTTCAATCCCCAACTCTGCCAAAATGGAAAGGAGGATAGAGGACTATCACAGTTTCTTTTCTAAATGTTTAGAAGAATTTACCATTCATCCTTTATAGTATTCAAAGCCAGACATCTTATTACTCTGGAGGTAGAGGAAAGTGAATGTCCATGAGTTTTAGAGCATCCTGTTATAAGGGTGCACTTATAAGGGTAAACCGGCTCACAAGGTAAAGTGGCTTGACATGCACCTTCATGGTCTGAGTTCAATCCTCAGGAATTCACATGGTTGGAAGAGAGACCTGCTTCCCACAAATTATCCTCTGACCTCCACAGGCACATAGTAGCAAATGCAGTGTGGTGTGTGTGTATGTATATGTGTGTATGTGTGTGAGAGTGAGTGAGTGACTTTTTAAATAACAAAGTCAAGGAGGCTTACACTTGAAGAATGGCACCCAAGGTTGACATTTCTTGCTTTCACATTTATACACTTGTGAAAAATCTTCATAAACATTAATAGGCACCACTCCACATACATACATATGATGTATACAAGAAAGTAACATCTCAAAGCACTGCTTTACATCAGTACTGGAATTCAGGGCACTTGAGCACAGTGTAACATTTCAACAAAGTACAGCTATGCCTTTTTCCAGTTGACCATTAACATGAATTCCTGAGAATGTCTGTGACTGAAATCCACAGGTTAAATAAAAAGTCATGAGTTAATTCATTTCTCTAAGAGCAAAGAAACCCTTGCAAGAAATAACACAAAGAAACTGCAGGAAGTGACAGTTCAAACAGTGTAAATATTTATATATTTTTGGTTCCAGAGGGAAGTTCTATAGGAAACTTGGATATGTCAAATTATAAAGACACAATTTATAAGGGGTAATACGTAGCTAATGTTGTTAATTACAAAGAAGTCACATAAAAGATAGAAAAAAGACAAATAACCCAAGAGGAAAATGTGAATTCTTGTGGTCAAAGCCTTTACAGACATTGAATCTTTTAGTTACCTTTAAGGGAGGTCCTGCTGCTGAATGTCAGGCAGTGAGGGTTGGCAGAAGGGACTGGAAACAATCGCGAGTGTCTCGCTTCTATGATTTACAGGCTGTATAGTGTCAGGAAAAATTCATGGTCCCATACATATTATTTCTCTAAATCCTAGGTCTACAGATGTTTCCCAACATGCCAAGTCTCTAAGTGGGAAGAGATGGTGCTAACTCAGGAATTCATTAGTGTAAACCATGATCTATCTTTCTTGAAGTGTCGATGTCTAAATCCTGCCACCTTGCATTGTGCTTTGACCTGGAGCACCCTGTTGGTTGATAGGAAATGAACCATTAATGACTTGCTTGGTGCGTATTTGCATGTTTGCCTAGTTGGGGGTGTTAAGAGAATCATCATTTAGCAGAGATTTGGTTTTGTCACTAAGGCCCCAATGAACTTTTTTTTTTATGTTTAACTTATAGAACCTCATGAGTACAATTCCTAAGATACTTTCAGTATCATAGCACTCACATGTGTCTTTGTGTGTGTTTTTGTATGTGTGTGACTGCTATGTTTCTGTGTGTATGTTTTTGGTCTTTGCTATTTTGTGGACTCTTCTTTTTCGCACTTTTTATCCCCTTCTCTCTGGTTTCACCTCATAACATTAGATAAGGCAACAGGGTTATAGAGGGTAGAGAGATAGAGATGCCTGAATTTTTCTTTTGTTTCTTCTTTGATCACAACTACTTACAAATTATAAACAACCCCCATTAAGGACCAACAGTACCAACACCCTCTCCAGCCCTCACATGTATGTACCCTATGAAAAGTTCCTGGAAATTCAAATGTCATACAATCACATAAACCATCTGAAGTTGGTGAACCATACTTAAGCTAGAGCATGGTCAGCAGCCACAGAAGTCTGAAGTATCCCAGTATCCCTACACCTAATTTTAAGATGAAAGCTCATTCTTACAATATGTCTGGGTGTTTTCCCCCTAAAACACAAAATTTGCAAATTCTTAACAATGCCACCCTATTTGACTTTGGTACCAATCAGGAGCCCCACTGTTCCCTGACCAAAATGTATACACATGGCCACATCTAGGTAGAACATATGCTTTGCTCACAGATTTGAATTATGAGCAAACTAAATTGCAACCCACTCAACTTATGAGAGATACTTTGGCGATGACCACTTGGGAACTTTTTTTTATGGGTCCCCACATTTGCCTTGTTCTCTGTCCTTGTTATTTTTCTCTCAGTTCTGTGAGCAATTCTGTACCCGTACTAGTTTCTGTTGTACTGGAATAAGGTGATCCATGTTGTGCTTGCTACCATAGAAACAAATGAACACACACACACACAGACACACACACACACACACACACACACACACACACACACACACACACACTGAATCTTTAAACTGCATTTTAGTCAGACATCCAGCATTCTTCTCTCTGTGTAGTGAATGATTCACACATACACAAGGCTGTTGCATTGCTCTTGAGTCTCCATCTGTGTTACACCTAGGTTAAAGGTTAACTTAGAACAGTTAGCAGTGTAACCTGCTGGGCTACTTACAGTGTGCACATTCAGCTTCCTTTCTACTCGATGAAATACGGATGTGCCTCACTAACATAGAACCAAAAAGTGTCCCTCAGTATTCCCATCAGTGGTATTTATTATTAAAGAACTCTAATAATTAATCACTCACCTCCATGGACCTATATGACATATGTTAAAACTACACAAATGCAAAACTCAAAAGGGCATGGTTAAATACAATCTTAATAACCTTTGCAAGACAGTCAACATAGCACACATGTGTATTGTACACATCCACATCACTTTATAACACACACACACATGCACACACACCATACACACACACACACACACACACACACACACCCTCAAAGACTCAAAGAGAGAAAGAGATAGAGCAAATACTACCTTTTAAAAGTAGAATTACTTAAAACGATACATTATCCACGTAATATTCTAAAGTGATGGTACCATATTTCTGCTTGAGATATCATTTGAGGATTATTCAGTACCTACCACTGGAAGAAAAAAGGTCTGAAACTTTGATTCATTCTTCGCAGGTAGAGGTACTAAGGGCCCAGAACTAATTAAAGTCCATATACATATGCATTCTTTTCTGTTCATCTTTTGTTTGAAATGTGTGAGTGCCTGCCTGTATGTTTGTTTGTACACCTCCTGGAATTGGATTTATAGTTGTGATTTATCATGTAGGTGCCAGGAATTGAATGAACTTGTGTCCTTTGCAAGAGGAACACATGCTCTTAACCACTGAGTTATTTCTCTAGCAGTCACAGTCTTGAGAAATCATAAACACTTGCTATGAAATAGACTGAGTGACTTTCAAGCACATACTTTAAAAAAGTGAAGTGAACTCTTCTCATCGGCTCCTCTGAGGAGAGGAACTCCATGATGGGAGGCAAGCTGAGCAAGAAGGGTTACAATGTGAATGAGGAGAAGGCCAAGGACAAAGACAAGAAGGCTAAAGGCGCGGGCACCGAGGAGGAGGGGACCCCAAAGGAGAGAGAACCCCAGACGGCCGCCCACACCACTGAGGTCAAGGAGAGCGCAGAGAAGCCCAAGGACACTCCAGATGGGGAGGCATGGGCTGAGGAAAAGGAGGCCGACCAACAGGCGGCCGGTAAGGAGGAGGCGCCCAAGGCCCAGCCCGAGAAGAGCGAGGGCGCCACGGAGGAGCAGCCCGAGCCCCGGCCAGTGCCTGAGCAGGAGGCGGCCTGGCCCGGGCCCGCGATGGGCGGCGAGACCCCCAAGGCCGGCGAGGCGAGCGCCGAGCGCCGAGGGCACCCGCGCGCCGGATCTCGCACCCCAGGAGGGGGGCGAGGCCAAAAAGACTGAGGCTCCCGCCGCTGGCCGCGAGGGGAAAAGCGACGCGGCCCAGGCGGCTTCAGATTCTAAACCTAGCAGGGCGGAGCCCGCGCCCTGGTCCACAGAGACGCTCGCGGCCTCTGAGGCGCCCAGTTCCGCGGCCAAGGCCCCCCAGGCACCGGTCTCCAGCTCCGAACAAAGCATGGCCTTCAGAGGTCACTCGCAAAGGACCGGTCTCAAGCTCTCTCTGTCTCTGTATCCTATACTAACTTGTTTCAAATTGGAAGTGAGGCTATGTATTGCCCAAGGGATTAAAAAATAAAAAAAAAAGAAAAGAAAAGAAAAGAAAAAAAATAGGAGGATGTGTCCCATCCGGGGAGGGAGGGAGCGGGGAGCATCCAAATAGTATTTTTGTGGGGAAATATCTAATATACCTTCAGTCACCTTGACCA
Organism: Rattus norvegicus; assembly: GCF_021556685.1. Classification (NCBI taxonomy): domain Eukaryota; kingdom Metazoa; phylum Chordata; class Mammalia; order Rodentia; family Muridae; genus Rattus; species Rattus norvegicus. The sequence continues at coordinate 13,570,819 of NC_141542.1, forward strand.
GTCAGTCCTGGATTTTACAGACCATTGTCTGAAAGTACATCATCTGTACCTGAACCGCTATCCCCTAGGCTCCATCCTTTAAAAACCCCAGCATCCCTCCTGTGATACAGCTGGGGAGGAGGGTGTTTGATTTTGCCCACAGGGCCAGTGCCAAGGCAATCAGATCTTTATGAAAGCAGTATTTTCTGTTTCTTTTTTAATCTACAGCCTTTTCTTATTTTTTTTTAACGTTTGTGGATGAATGCCAACTTTCAGACGGAGACCACTTAGCTTGTCCACACTGTATCTCAATGCCAGCCCTCCACTCTTCCTCTCCAGATAGTTTTGGGAGTGACAAACATTCTCTCACCTTACTTAGCCTACCTAGATTTCTCATGACGAGTTAATGCATGTCCGTGGTTGGGTGCACCTGTACTTCTGTTTATTGGTCAGTGGAAATGAAAAATAAAAAGTCTGCATTCGTTGCAGCTCCAGTTTTCTTCCATCTGTGTCTCAGACCCCAACACACCAGCCATTGGAAAATGGAAAATAAATAATAAATAAATAAATAAATAAATAAATAAATAAATAAATGTACAATGGATGCATTGAAATTATATGTAAGAGTATAAATGGCATGAAAGTAATAAAGCTAAGCAATTAAAAAGTAAAAAAAAAAAAAGTGAAGTGAAACATACAAACTGGTGGTTTGAATATGCTTGGCCGAGGAATGGCACTATTAGGCAGTGTGGCTTGGAGGAAGTTTGTCACTATGGGGGTGGGTTTTGAGAGACTGTTCTCTTACCTGCCTGGAATTCAGTCTTCTAGAAGCTTTCAGAAGGCTGTAGAACTCTCAGATCCTCCAGTGTCAAGACTGCCTAGATGCTGGCATGCTCCTGTCTTGATGATAAGGGACTGAAACTCTGAATCTGTAAACCAGCCACAATTAAATGTTGTCCCTATAAGAGTTGTTTTGGTTATGATGTCTGTTTACAGAAGTAAAACCTTAGCTAAGACACAAACAGAAGGGAACAGGTTGCATATGGACATACCTCAAAGGAGAAGTGAGACCAAAACTTCACAAGTATAAATTGAAGATCCTTGGCAAAAAGACAAAACATGTTTAATGGAAGGATTCAGATTCATGAAAATTAAAGATATGCTTCTCTCTAGGCAGAATAATGTGGCAAGAGAAGGAAATTAAAGAAAGCGGTACAAATAGAAAAAGAAGTTAAATTATCTCAATTTGCAGATGATGTGATATTACATTTAAGTGATCCCAAAATGCTACTAGAAAACGTCTAGACAATTTCAGCAAAATGGCAGGACACCACGTCAACTTACAAAATCAGGAGCCTTTCTATACAACACCAACAAATACACCAAGAGATCACGAATATATTCACATTTACAATAGCATCTACAATATAAACTTCAAATACCTAATGAAAGAAATAAGAAAGAAGCTAGAAAGTGAAAAGGTTTAAAATATTTATGCACTGGTAGAATTAATATAGTGAGACTGTCATCCTACCAAAAGTGATTTAAAGCTCAGTGCAATGTTAAAATAAATACCCCCCAAAATTAGTCAAAGAAATAGAAAAATTCTAAAAAATCATACGGAAATAAAAATAACATCAGAAACCAAAGTAATTCTGAGAAAATAGTGGGGAAATTACTAATAAAAAGTTAAAGACACGTCTTGCACCCAAATCCTGTTGGGAAGAGAGCTGCACTTTCAGAAGTACAGACAATCCTGAGAACTCAGGGGAGACCGCCACTTCTGCTCACATTCCTGGCCCAAGAGGACCCTGCCTAGTGCCCTCTGGATACTGGAATATAGGAGCAGTCAATGGCAGGAACCTTCTGGTTTCTGCCTGCACCCAGAAGTGAACTGAACTGGTACCACAGCTCCCTGCACCCAGATCCCATGGAGCAGAGAGCTGGACTCTCAGAAGTGCAGATAATCCTGAGAGCTCAGAGGACACAACTACTTCTGCCCACATTCCCAATCCCATAAGAACCTGCCTAATGCCCTCTGTGCCCTCTGGACACAGGGACCTAGGAGTAGTCAGAGGCAGAACCCTTCTGGTTTCTGCCTGCCCTGAGAGCCAAAAGCCAGTCAGCAGGAGCACCTACACATTTGAGAACAGACAGAAGACCTACTCTTCTGCTCCAAGCGACCCACCTGGTAGCCTTAGGACACACAAAGTCAGGAGTAGCTCTCTGTTCCCAGATCTGGCTGAAAGAAAACAGGTCTACAGGAGTACTGACACACAGGCTAAAAGGAAGGTCAAGTCACTGTCAGAGACAGAAAGACAAGCTAACACCAGAGAAAACCTGATGGCAAGAGACAAGCACAGGAACCTAAGCAACAGAAACCAAGACTAGTTGGCATCATCAGAAACCAGTTCTCCCACCAAAACAAGATTTAGATTCAAAATCACATCTCAGGATGATGATAGAGGACTTTGAGAAGGACATAACTTCCTTAAAGAAATACGGGCCAACACGGCTGAACAAATAGAAGCCCTTAAAGAGGAAACAGAAAATCCCTTAAAGAATTATAGGAAAACACAACCAAACAGGTGAAGGAAGTGAACATAACCATCCAGGTTTCAAAAATGGAAATAGAAACAAAAAAGAAAGCACAAAGGGAGACAACCCTGGAGATAGAAAGCCTAGGAAAGAGATGAGGAGTCACAGATGCAAGCATCACTAACATAATACAAGAGCTAGAAGAGAGAATCTCAGGGGCAGAAGATACTATAGAAAACAGCAACATAACCATCAAAGATAATGTAAAATGCAAAAAGCTCCTCTAAAACATCTAGGAAATCTGGGGCACAATGAGAAGATCAAACCAAAGGATAATAGGTATAGAAGAGAGCAAAGATTCCTAACGTAAAGGGTCACTAAATTTCTTCAACAAAATTATAGAGGAAATCTTCCCTAACCTAAAGAAAGAGATGACCATAAACATACAAGAAGCCTATAGAACTCCAAATGGATTGGACCAAAAAGGAATTAACTCTTGTCACATAATAGTCAAAATACCAAATGAACAAAACAATGAAAATGTATTAAAAGCAGTATGGGAAAAAGGTCGAGTAACATAAAAAGGTGAACCTATCAGAAATACAGCAGACTTCTCACCAGATTCTATGAATGCCAGAAGGTCCTGGGCAGATGTCATACAGACCCTAAGAGAACAGAAATGCCAGCCCAGGCTACTATATCCAGCAAAACTCTCAACTAACATAAATAGAGAAACCAAGATATTCAATGAGAAAACCAAATTTACACAATATCTTTCTACAAATCCAGCCCTACGAAGGATAATAGATGGAAAACTCAAATACAAGGAGGGAAACTACTCCACAGAAAAAAGCAAGAAAGTAATCTCCTTGCAATAAAACCAAAAGAAGAGAGACACACAAACAGAATTCCAGTTTTAAATATGAAAAGAACAGGAAGCAACAATCACTAGTCCTTAATATATCTCAACATCAATGGACTCAATTCCCCCCGAAAAAAGACATAGACTAACAGACTGGATATGTAAAGAGGACCCAACACTTTGCTGCTGCAGGAAACACACCTCAGAGACAAAGACAGACACTACCTCAGGGTAAATGGCTGGAAAACAAATTTCCAAGCAAATGGCTGGAAGAAACAAGCTAGAGTTGCCATTCTAATATGAAATAAAATTGACTTTCAACCAAATGTCATCAAAAAAGATAAGGAAGGATATTTCATATTCATCAAAGGAATAATCCACCAAGATGAACTCTCAATCCTAAATATCTATGCTCCAAATGCAAGGGCATCTACATTCATAAAAGAAACCTTATTAAAGCTCAAATTACATATTGTATCTCACAAAATAATAGTAGGAGATTTCAACACCCCATTCTCATCAATGGATAGATCATGGAAACAGAAACTAAACAGAGACATAGAGAAACTAACAGAAGTTATGAACCAAATGGATTTGACAGATATTTTTGAACATTTCATCGTAAAACAAATGGATATACCCCTTTCTCAACACCTCATGGTACATTCTACAAAATTGATCATATAATCAGTCACAAAGCAGGCCTCAACAGATACAAGAGGATTGAAATAATCTGACATATCCTATCAGATGACCACGTGGTAAGGCTGGTCTTCAATAAAACAAAAGTGACAGAGAGCCCACATATACATGGAAGTTGAACAATGCTTTATACTGTGATAACTTGGTCAAGGAAGAAATAAAGAAAGAAATTAAAGACTTTTTAGAATTTAATGAAAATAAAGAAACAACATACCTAAACTTATGGGACACAATGAAAGCAGTGCTAAGAGGAAAACTCATAGTTCTGAGTGCCTCCAAAAAGAAACAGGACATAACATACATTAGCAGCTTGGCAGCATGCCTAAAAGCTCTAGAACAAAAAGAAGCAAATACACCCAGGAGGAGTAGAAGGCAGGAAATAATCAGACTCAGGGCTGAAATCAACCAAGTAGGAACAAAAAAGGAGTATAAAATGCATCAACAAAACCAGAAGATGGTTCTTTGAGAAAATTAACAAGATAGAGAAACCTTTAGCCAGACTAACCAGAGGCACAGAGAGCATATCCAAATTGACAAAATCAGAAATGAAAAGGAATTAACAAGGAATTCTGAGGAAATTAGAAAAATCATCACATCCTATTACAAAAGCCTATATTCAACAAAACTGGAAAATCTTGATGAAATGGAAAATTTTGTAGACAGATACCAGGTACCAAAGGAAATCAGGATCAGATAAACCATCTAAACTGGCCCATAACTCCCAAGAAATAGAAGCAGTTATTAAAAGTCCCTCAAATAAAAAGAGCCCAGGACCAGATGGGTTTAGTGCAGAATTCTATCAGACTTTCATAGAAGAAAATACTGTCAAACTATTTCACAAAATACAAACTAAAGGAATACTACCCAATTCTTTCTATGAAGCCACAATTATGCTTATACCTAAACCCTTCAGGTATAAAAAGAACTTCAGACCAATTTCCTTATGAAGATCAATGCAATAATACTCAATAAAATTCTCGCAAACAAAATCCAAGAACACATCAAAAAGATCATCCATCGTGATCAAGTAGGCTTCATCCCAGAGATACTGGAATGGTTCAATATACCGAAATCCATCAACATAATCCACTATGTAAACAAACTCAAAGAAAAAGAAAACACATGATCATTCCATTAGTTAGTGAGAAATCACTTGACAAAATTCAACACCTCTTCATGAGAAGTCTTGGAAAGATCAGGAAATCAAGATCCATACCTAAACATAGTAAAAGCAACATACAGCAAACCAGTAGCCAACATTAAATTAAATGGAGAAAAACTTGAAGCAATCCCATTAAACTCAGGGACTAGGCAGGGCTGCCCACTCTCTTGCTACTTATTCAATATAGTACTTGAAGTCCTATTCAGAGCAATCAGACAACACAATGAAGTCAAAGGGATACAAATTTCAAAGGAAGAAATCAAAATATCACCATTTTCAGATGATATGACAGTATACTTAAGTGACCTCAAAAGTTCCACCAGAGAACTACTAAGCCTGATAAACAACTTCAGCAAAGTGGCTGGATATAATATTAACTCAATGAAAAATCTTCCTCTACTCAAAGTATAATCAGGCTGAGAAAGAAATTAGGGAAATGGCACACTTTACAACAGTCATAAATACCATAAAATACCTCGATGTAACTCTAAAAAGGAAGTGAAAAACCCATATGACAAGAACTTCAAGTCTCTGAAGGAAGAAATTGAAGAAAATTTCAGAAGATGGAAAAATCTCCCATGCTCATGGATTGTCAGGATTAATATAGTAAAAATGGTTATTTTGTCAAAAGCAATCTACAGATTCAATGTAATCCCTATCAAAATTCCAACTCAGTTCTTCATAGAATTAGAGGGAACAATTTGCAAATTCATTTGGAATAACAAAAAGCCCAGGATAGTGAAAACTATCCTCAAGAATTAAAGAAGTGCTACGGGAACCACCATCCCTGACCTCAAGCAGTATTACAGAGCAATAGTCATAAAAGCTGTATGGTATTGGTATAGAGACAGGTAGGTAGATCAGTGGAGTAGTTCAAAGACACAGAAATGAACCCACACACCTATGGTCACTTGATCTTTGACAAAGGAGTCAAAAACCATCCAATGGAAAAAGGATAGCATTTTCAACAAATGGTGCTTTTTCAACTGAAGTCAGCATGTAGAAGAATGCAAATCAACCCATTATTATCACCTTGTACAAAGCTTAAGTTCAAGTGGATCAAGGACCTCCACATTCACCCAGATACACTCAAACTAATAGAAGAAAAAGTGGGGAAGAACCTCAAAGACATTTGGGCAGTGGGACAAATTTTCTGAACAGAACACCAATGGTTTATGCTCTAAGATTAAGAATTAACAAATGGTACCTCATAAAACTGCAGAGTTTCTGTAAGGCAAAGGTCACTGATATTAGGACAAAACGGCAACCAACAGATTGCAAAAAGATCTTTAGCAGTCCTTTATCCAATAGAGGGCTAATATCCAAAATATACAAGACTCAAGAAGTTAGACTCCAGAGAGACAAATAACCGTATAAAAATGGGGTCCAGAGCTAAACAAAGAATTCTCAGCTGAGGAATATTGAATGGCTGAGAAGTACCTAAAGAAATGTTCAACATCCTTAGTCATCAGGGAAATGCAAATCAAAACAAACCTGAGATTCCACCTCATGCCAGTCAAAAACTCAGGTGACAATATATGCTAGTGAGGATGTAGAACAGAGGAACATTTCTCTATTGTTTGTGGGATTGCAAACTGCTACAATCACTCTTGAAATCAGTTTGGAGGTTCCTCAAAAAATTGGACATTGCATTACCTGAGGACCCAGCTATACCTCTCCTGGGCATATACCCAAAAGATGCTCTAACATAGAACAAGGATGTATACTCCACTCTGTTCATAGCAGCCTTATTTATACTAGCCAGAAGCTGTAAAAAAACCAAGATGCCCTTCAACAGAGGAAATGATACAGAAAATATCATATATCTACATATTGGTATACTACTCACCTATCAAAAATAATGAGTTCATGAAATTCATAGGCAAATGGATGGAACTTGAAAATATCATCCTGCATGAGGTAACCCAGTCACAGAAAAACACACATGGTTTACACTCACTGATAAGTGAATATTAGCCCAAAAGCTCAAATTACCCAAGATACAATATACAGATCACATGAACCTCAAGAAGAAGGATTACCAAAGTGCAGACGCTTCAGTGTTTCTTACAAGGGGGAACAAAAATATTTATAGTGGGGATATGGAGACAAATGTTGCAGCAGAGACAGAAGGAATGGCCATATGGAGCCTGCCCCATGTGGGGATACAGCATGTGTATGTGTATGTGTATGTATAGGTATAGGTATAGGTATAGGTATAGGTATAGGTATAGGTATAGGTTATAGGTATAGGTATAGGTATAGGTATAGGTATAGGTATAGGTATAGGTATAGGTATAGGTATAGGTATAGGTATAGGTATATATGTCTCTAACTATTTATAGCCACCAAAACTAGGTTGTTATCTATGAAATCAAGAAGTACATGATGACAGGTCCCTGATACATCTGTCTCCTGAGAGGCTCAAGAAGAGCGTGACAAATACAGAGGTGGATGCTTGCATTCAACCATTGAACTTAAAATGGGATCCACATTGGAGGAGTTAGAGAAAGGATTAATGGAGCTGAAGGGGCTTGCAACCCCATAAGAAGAACAAAACCAACCAACCATTGCTCTCAGGGATTAAACTCTATCTAAAGAGTACACATGGACATATCTATGGCTTCAGCTGCATATGTAGCAGAGGATGGCCTTGTGGGTTCCAGTGGAAGGAGAAGTCCTTCTTTCTGCCAAGGCAGGACCCCCAATGCAGGGGAATGTCACGGGCAGTGGAATGGGGGTGGTTGGGGAAGGGAAATAATACCCTTATTGAAGAAATGGAGGGGACTGGATAGGGAGCTTTGGGTCAGGGAACTGGGAAAGGGAATAACATTCAACATGTAAGTAAAAAATATCCAATTTTTTAGGAAAAAATAACTTCCAAGACACATTATACAGCTAAAGTAACACTACTATTTTAAAAATTCAGTATCAACAGAGACACAGAGAAACTAACAGAAGTTATGAACCAAATGGACCTAACAGATATCTACAGAACGTTTCATCCTAAAACAAAAGACTATACCTTCTCAGCACCTCATGATACCTTTCCCAAAATTGACCATATAATCAGTCACAAAACAGGCCTCAACAGATACAAGAAGATTGAAATAATCCCATACATCTTATCAAATTACCACAGACTAAGATTGGTCTCCAGTAACAACAAAAATGACAGAAAGCTTGCATAAACATGGAAGCTGAACAACGTTCTGCTCGATGACAACTTGTTCAAGGAAGAAATAAAGAAATTGAAGACTTTTTAGAATTTAATGAAAATGAAGACACAAAATACCTAAACTTATGGGACACAATATAACAGTGCTAAGAGGAAAACACGTAGCTCTGAGTGCCTCCAAAAGAATCTGGAGAGAGCATACATTTGCAGCTTGACTGTACACCTAAAAGCTCTAGAACAAAAAGAAGCAAATAAACCCAAGAGTAGTAGAAGGCAGAAAATAAGCAAACTCAGGGCTGAAATCAACCAAGTAGAAACAATAAGGACTATGCAAAGAATCAACAAAATCAGGATCTGGTTCTTTGAGAAATTCAACCAGATAGATAAACCCTTAGCCAGACTTATCAGAGCGCACACAGATAGTGTCCATATTAACAAAATCAGAAATGAAAAGGGAGGCATAACAACAGAAATTGAGGAAATTCAAAAAATCGTCAGATCTTACTACAAAAGACTATATCAACAAAACTAGAAAATCTTGATGAAATGGACAATTTTCTAGACAGAAGCCAGGTAACAAAGTTAAATCAGGATCAGATAAACCATCTAAACAGGCCTATAACTGTTAACGTAATAGAAGCAGCCATTAAAAGTCTCCCAATGAATAAAAGCCCTGGACCATGGGTTTAGTACAGAATTTTATCAGCCCTTCATACAAGACCTAATATCAATACTGTCTAAATTATCCCACAAAATAGAAACAGAAGTTGCTCTTCGCAATTCCTGCTATGAAGCCATGATTATGCTTATACCGAAAGCACACAAAGAACCAAAAAAGAAAGAGAACTTAAGGCCATTTTTCCTTATGAGTGTTTAGGCAAAAATACTAAAAAAATTTTTTCACGAATGAATCTAAGAATTTTTCAAAACGATCATCCATCATGATCAAGTAGGCTTCCTCCCAGTGATACAAGGATGGTTCAATATACATCAACCTAATCTTCTATATAAACAAACACAGAAAAAATGACATGAACATCTCATTATATGCTGAGAGTGCATTTGACAAAATTCAACATCCGTTCATCTTAAAAGACTTGGAAAGATCAGGAATTCAAGGCCCATGCCTATACACAGTAAATCAGTATGCAGCAAACCAGTAGCCAGCATTAAAGTAAATGGAGAGAAACTTGAAGCAATCCCCCTAAAATCAGGGACTGGACAAGGCTCCCCACTCTTTCCCTACTTATTCAATACAGGACTTGAAGTCCTAGACAGAACAATCAGACAACAAAAGGAGGTCATAGGGATACAAATTAGAAAGGAAGAAGTCAAACTGTCACTATTTGAAAATGATATGATAGTATACTTATGTGAAACCAAAAGTTCCACCAGAGAGTTGTAAGCCTGATTAACAACTTCAGCAAAGAGGCTGTGTATAAAATTAACTCAAACAAATCAGTAGTCTTCCTCTAATCAAAGGATAAACAGGCTGAGAAAGAAATTAGGGAATTGATACCTTCAAAATAGACCCCATATGAACAACAATGCCAACCAACCAGAGCTTCCAGGGACTAAGCCACTACCTAAAGACTATACATGGACTGTCCCTGGGCTCCAACCTCATAGGTAGCAATGAATAGCCTAGTAAGAGCACCAGTGGAAGGGGAAGCCCTTGGTCTGCCAAGACTGAACCCCCAGTGAACGTGATTGATGGGGAGAGGGTAGTAATGGGAGGAGGATGGGGAGGGAACCACCCATAGAGAAAGGGAGGGGGAAGGGCTAGGAGGATGTTGGCCCAGAAACTGGGAAAGGGAATAACAATGGAAATGTAATAAGAAATACCCAAGTTAATAAAGAAGAAGAAAAAAATCTATAGAAAAATAGGCACAAATAACAAAAAATACTTTGGTGTGACTCTAACCAAGCAAGTGAAAGATCTGTATGACAGGAACTTCAAGTCTCTGAAGAAAGAAATTGAAGAAGGTCTCAGAAGATGGAAAGATCTCCCATGCTCATGGATTGGCAGGATTAATATTGTAAAAATGGCCATTGTTCCAAGCACAATCTACAGATTCAATGTAATCCCCATCAAAATTCCAACTCAATTTTTCATAGAGTTTGAAAGAGCAATTTGCAAATTCATTTGGAAAAGCAAAAGACTCAGGATAGCAAAAATTATCTTCTACAATAAAATCACTTCTGGGGGAATCACTATCCTTGACCTCTAGCTGTATTACAGAGCAATAGTGATAAAAATTGTATGGTCCTGTCCCAGGTTGCTCCTCAGTTCCTGTGTCCAGAGGTCTCGAGGTGACCTCTTCCTCTTGGGCCAGGATTGTGAGCAGAAGTGGTTGTCTCCCCTGAACTTTCAGGATTGTCTGCACTTCTGAGGTGGACAGCTCTCTCTCCCCCATGTGGTTTGTGTACAGAGAGCTGTGGGACTGGGTCAAATCTGGGTGCAGATGGAAACTGGAAGCAGCACTCTGATTTATAATACCCAGCATCTCAAAAGAACCAGGATATCTTTCAACAGAGGAATGGATACAGAGAATGTGGTACATTTACACAATGGAGTACTACTCAGCTATTAAAAACAATGACTTCATGAAATTCAAAGCAAATGTATGGAAATAGAAAATATCATCCTGAGTGAGGTAACTCAATTACAAAAAAAAAAAAAAAAACCCCACACACATGGTATGCACTCACTTATAAGTGGATATTAGCCCAAAAGCTTGGTGTACCCAAGATACAATCTATAGCCTATACGAAGGTCAAGAGGAAGGACCACCAAACTGCAGATGCTTTAGTCCTTCTGAGAAGGTGGAAGAAAAATATTCTTGGAGGAGACACGGAGATGAAGTGTGGAGCAGAGACTAAAGGAATGGCCATTCAGAGCCTGTCCCACCTGGGGATACAGCCCATGTACATACAATCACCAAATTCAAACAATATTGAGATGTCAAGAAGTGCATGCTGACAGGAGCCTGATATAGCTGTCTTGTGAGAGGCTCTTCCAGAGCATGACCAAGACAGAGGTGGACACTCACAGCTAACCATTGAACATAGGATGGGGTCCCCATTGGAGGAGTTAGAGAAGGGATTATTGGAGTTGAAGGGGTTTGCAACCCCATAAGAACAACAATACCAACCAACCAGTGCTCTCAGGGATTAAACCCCTATACAAAGAGTAAACATGGACAGTCCATGGCTCCAGCTGCATATGTAGCAGAGGATGGCCTTATTGGGCACCAGTGGAAGGAGAAGCCTTTGGTAATGCCAAGTCTCACCTTGCCCTGCCCCCCACCCAGTGTAGGGGAATGTCAGGACAGGGAGGCAGGAAGGAGTGTGTGGATGGCTGGTAGAATACCCTCATAGACAAAGGGGGGTGGTGGTAGAATAGGCATTTATTGAAGAGAAACCAGGAAAGGGGGATAATACTTAAAATGTACATACAAAATACCCAATAAAAATTCAATATAATAGAATAAAAAGAGACATGTTGATGAATGAAACTGAAGACCCAAACATGAGTACTTGAAAATATATCCATCTGATATTTGATGAAAAGATAAAACCATACACTAAAGAAGAATAGTGTCTTCAGCAAATGATGCTAGGAAAACTGAATATCCACATGTACAAAAATGAAAGTAAACCTCTATATATCATCCTGTATAAAAACTAGACTCAAGTGGATCAAAGACCTCAATTTGAATCCTGAAATATTGAAACTGTTTGAGCAGTATCATGCAGGATTTACATGGAAAAAATAATTTTCTGAAAGCTCAATAGGACATTTACCCAGGAATTAATTATTTACCTGGGAATTATGATATCAAAAAACTAAAAACTTCTCTACAGCTAAGGAAACAGTACATTGAGTAAAATAGAAACCCACAGAATGGGATATAATCTTTGCTACTTATTCTTCTGAAAGAAAGTTAATATCCAAGCTATATAAAGAACTCAGAAAGAACAGTCAAAGGAAACATGAGCTAGGAATTAACAAATGAGCTAAAATATCTAAACAGAATTTTCAACTCAGGAAACAAACACAACACAGATCAGTTAAAAAAAATGTTCAGTATCTCTGCAATTAGGGAAGTGCACATTGAAACAGACTTGAGATTTCATCTTGCCCCAGTCAGAATGGCTAAGACAACAGATCAACTAGCAAATGTTGAGGAGCTTGTGGGAAGAGGGAACCCTCATTCATTGTTATTCAGAATGAAAATTGGTGCAACCATCCTAGAAATCAATATGGTGATTTCACAAAAATCTTAAAAAATTAAATACAGTATATGATCCATATATACCACTCCTTGGCTTATGCCGAAAGGAAGGAACATGCTACTTCACAATATACTTGTCAGCCATGGTCAGTACACATGGTCATTCACACTACCTAGACAGTGAAAACCACCTAAGTGTCATGCAACACATGAAAAGATAATGAAATATAGCAATATACACAATAATATTCCAATTAGCCTTAACAAAAACATTAGATCATGAAGTTTTAGGTAAATGGGTAGAACTAGAAAATATTATATTGAATGACGTAACGCAAAATGAGGTAAACCAGACATGTTACATTTCTCTCATCTGTAGTTCTGTCAGATGGGAGTCTACACTTCTTCATGTGTCAGCATGCAACAAGTAACCACAGAAACAAAGAAACTATAAAGGGGCTATTGGGATAAGGGGATTAGGAGTTATGAGAGGAATAGCAAAAGACAGTGATGTGAGGTGAAAACGGAAAAATGAGGGAGGAGAATCCAGCTTCTGGGTACAAAGGAAGGTCAATACAGAAGATGGGGATGAATGACAAATAACATCAAGGTTGTTTGAAAAAGTCTCAAGGAAACATTATTTCATATATATCTAAAATTATAAGCATATAAGTGTATAAGTGTATGAAGCATACAAGTACATGAAGATGCTTAAATTAAAATATGGCACTAGATCTGGCAGTGTGTCCCCTAAGAACCACTGACTAAGAAAAACTTAGTTCCAATACCGGGGACAAGGAATATCCTGTAGAAAAGTTCATCAAGGTAGTCCTTGTAGTAACAGCAAGAGTGTAGTAACTCCTAAAACAATGTAGACTCTGACAGTTGCCCTCAGTTGCCTGTTAGTGAAGATATGTCCCTATTGCAGAAGATACCACACACTTAAGATAGAGGTGTCAGTTGATACAAACTGGATATAATCTGGAAGATTCTTACTGCAGTCTACCTTCCATGGTATCAAAAAATACTAAGTAAGCTGCCAAGGGAGGGAAGTAATTAACAATACTACTCACCTGTGGCACACATGGACCACAACAATGACCAGCATGACAAGATGTCCATAAAGGTACAGGGATTGACACATGTTGGTGATTGAAGATGATGAAAACCCTGCCTGGCACTAGAAGCACAGCCACCTTCCTAGGTGTTGTGTGACAGGACTTTTCCTCATTAGATGCTACACACATGTTTTCTCATACGCTGGAGAGGGAGTCTAAAATAGACCAAAGTATGATGCCACCAAAGTCCAACTTGGTCAACTAATGTTTTATTGGGGTTTCTCATAGGAGTATGGTTGGTAGGTTACTTACAGGAACAGAAATGACTCAAAGCTGCATCACCACCCCAGCGTGAATGACAACTCACAAAAGCTGTGAACCTAAAGCATAGTACGAAGCTTACAGGCCATTCAACAGTGTGGAGACTGTCCTTTCCAAGTGATTGAGTGATTCTCTGGGTCTAAGCATCTTCTGGGCAGTTCTGCTGCTTTCCTCTTTCAGCAGCTGGTCTGATCTCAGTCTTCTTTGTATCCTGACTTGTTTGGTAGTGACACATAGGAACTTTATTGCTACTCTGGGAGAGAGGGAATCTGGCTACCCTAAAGAATATGGTCCCTTTCTGGGTCTTTCTATTTTGAGTTGTTTACTTTTTTGCTTGAGGCGCTTCCCTGCATATCACAATGTTTATAAGTTAGAGGAAACTGTTACACAGTACTAGGGTAAGTGAAGTGATGGATTGTAGAAGAGAATCTACGATCACTACCTTGTTACACCAGCATAATTTCTAACTACATTCTAAATCATATCCTTATATTCACATATAATTATAATTATTACCTTCGTCAAAGAAGCTGTTTTTTTTAAAGCAAATCACACAGATAACAACTGTATCCAATATCACAAAGATCAACTAATTGTACAAAGCCTAGTCCCAGTGTATACAACTATCCAATATCTCCTTATCTATGACTCATGGAGCATCACAGTTGAGATTGAAGAAAGATTTCAAGAGCTAGAAAAACAAGAAGTCGGCTTTGAAGCAGTCTTTTATTATAACAGCTGCTAAACAAAATCTGAACTTAGCAATATCGAAAGACATGCTAATGAGGTAGGGAAAAAGAAATCTGATAGGGTCTCATTCCTGTGAAAGTAACTACAGCCACTTAATGAATGCTGAGGGAAGGCGTCTTTCTCAGGGGTGAGCTAAATAATTGGCTGTCCAGAACAAAGTGGTCAGCCTTGAAGCCCTATATATAGAAACAAGAAAAGAAGACCCGGCAAGTTATTTTTTTTCTTTCTTTTTTTCTTTCTTTTTTCTGGAGCTGGGGACCAAACCCAGGGCCTTGTACTTGCTAGGCAAGCACTCTACCACTGAGCTAAACCCCCAACCCCCTGGCAAGTTATATTTAGATACTTTGGCATTCACAAACATACATATATATGTTATAATAATTGAGGAAGACGAGCTATTAATTTGAGAGTTGGAAGGCAGGGGAGAACTTACAAGGAGGAAACTTGGGAGGGGCTAGAGGAGAAAGGGAAGAGGGAAAGTGATATAATTATATTTTAATTAAAATGTATAATTAAAATAAAATGTAAGAAAAAAACTCTTATGCTTTAAAAGTGCAGCCAAAAAAGTGAAATAAAACTGAGGAGAATCAGCAACAGGACATGATGAAATATTTGCAAGTACATCAGATAAAACTGTTTGAGCATTATTTAAAGGAGTCTTCAAGTTAGATAATAAAAACAGCAAGTAGTCCACTTTAAGAAAAAAAAACAAAAATACTAATCTTCTATATTTAGTTTATCTGTGACAGGGAGAAATGTTTCAAGGTATACAATAGAAGAAAGAGAAAGGTGCTTACATAGACTGACCTGCTTTTCACGAGCCAAAAATGTGCTGAGAAAAGCACATGGCAGGAACAAGGGTGGCAGAGACTTTCTCTTCCTATTCATTATTCAGAAACTTTTCTTGCTCAGGGAAATCACTTGGCAATCAACTATGATTCTGTTTCAAAGTTGTAGCTTTCTCAGTCTTCCTGTGTAACTTATCAAATCCACTGCTTTGATACTTCAAGTCCTTACATTTCATAATATCTTCTCCAGCCCATGTAACATGTACCATTGAGTGAACATATTGCCTTATTCATCAAGGCTACTGTAATTAGTAACACTGGCAGTGGAGTTTTGGCAGGAAAATTGATTTCCAGCCTTTCACTCTGAGGTAGTGTCTGTCTTTGTCTCTGAGGTGTGTTTCCTGTAGGCAGCAGAATGCAGGGTCCTTGTTGTGTATCCAGTTTGTTAATCTATGTCTTTTTACTGGGGAGTTGAGGCCATTGATGTTGAGAGATATTAAGGAATAGTGATTATTGCTTCCTGTTATATTCATATTTGGATATGAGGTTATGTTGGTGTGCTTTTCTTCTCTTTGTTTTGTTGCGAAGACGATTAGTTTCTTGCTTCTTCTAGGGTATAGCTTGCCTCCTTATGTTGGGCTTTACCCTTTATTATCCTTTGTAGTGCTGGATTTATAGAAAGATAATGTGTAAATTTGGTTTTGTCATGGAATATCTTGGTTTCTCCATCTATATTAATTGAGAGTTTTGCAGGATACAGTAACCTGGGCTGGCATTTGTGTTCTCTTAGGGTCTGTATGACATCAGTCCAGGATCTTCTGGCTCTCATAGTCTCTGGCGAAAAGTCTGGTGTGATTCTGATAGGTCTGCCTTTATATGTTACTTGACCTTTTCCCCTTACTGCTTTTAATATTCTTTCTCTGTTTTGTGCGTTTGGTGTTTTGACTATTATGTGACGGGAGGAGTTTCTTTTCTGGTCCAATCTATTTGGAGTTCTGTAGGCTTCTTGTATGTTTATGGGTATCTCTTTCTTTAGGTTGGGGAAGTTTTCTTCTATGATTTTGTTGAAGATATTTACTGGTCTTTGAGCTGGGAGTCTTCCCTCTCTTCTATACCTATTATCCTTAGGTTTGATCTTCTCATTGAGTCCTGGATTTCCTGTATGTTTTGGCCCAGTAGCTTTTACCGCTTTACATTATCTTTGACAGTTGAGTTGATGATTTCTATGGAATCTTCTGCTCCTGAGATTCTCTCTTCCATCTCTTGTATTCTGTTGGTGAAGCTTGTATCTACAGCTCCTTGTCTCTTCTTTTGGTTTTCTATATCCAGGGTTGTTTCCATGTGTTCTTTCTCGATTGCTTCTATTTCCATTTTTAATTCCTTCAACTGTTTGATTGTGTTTTCCTGGAATTCTTTCAGGGATTTTTGTGACTCCTCTCTATGGGCTTCTACTTGTTTATTTATGTTTTCCTGGAATTCTTTCAGGGATTTTTGTGATTCCTCTCTGTAGGCTTCTACTTGTTTATTAATGTTTTCCTGTGTTTCTCTAAGGGAGTTCTTCACATCTTTCTTGAAGTCCTCCAGCATCATGATCAAATATGATTTTGAAACAAGATCTTGCTTTTCTGGTGTGTTTGGATATTCTGTGTTTGCTTTGGTGGGAGAATTGGGCTCCGATGGTGCCATGTAGTCTTGGTTTCTGTTGCTTGGGTTCCAGCGCTTGCCTCTCGCCATCAGATTATCTCTAGTGTTACTTTGTTCTGCTATTTCTGACAGTGGCTTGACTGTCCTATAAGCCTGTGTGTCAGGAGTGCTGTAGACCTGTTTTCCTGTTTTCTTTCAGCCAGTTATGGGGACAGAGTGTTCTGCTTTCGGGCGTGTAGTTTTTCCTCTCTACAGGTCTTCAGCTGTTCCTGTGGGCCTGTGTCTTGAGTTCACCAGGCAGGTCGCTTGCAGAAGAAAAGTTGTTCTTACCTGTGGTCCCGAGCCTCAAGTTTGCTTGTGGGGTGTTGCTTATGAGCTCTCCGGGGCGGCCGCAACCAGGAAGATCTGCGCTGCCCTTTCCAGGAGCTTCCGTGCACCAGGCTTCCAGATGGCGTTTGGTGTTTTCCTCTGGAATCAGTAATGTGTGCAGAGTGCAGTCTCTTCTGGTTTCCCAGGCATGTCTGCCTCTCTGAAGGTTTAGCTCTCCCTCCTACGGGATTTGGGTGCAGAGAACTGTTTATCTGGTCGATCCCTTCAGGTTCTGGGGGTGTCTCAGACGCAGGGGACCCGCTGCTGCTGTGCCCTTATCCAAGGGAACTCAGAGGCCATATACAGTTTCCTCTTGAGCCAGGGATGTGGGCAGGGGTGGGCAGTGTTGGTGGTCTCTTCCGCTCTTCAGTCTCAGGAGTGCCCTCCTGTCCAGGTGGTGAGGGCTCTCTCCCACGGGGTTTGGGAGCAGAGACCTGCTGTGGGCAGGGATCCACAGGTTTTGGACTCCCACTAAATACCGGAAGTGTACGGTCCTAGAGGAATTTTGCCTCTGTGTGTCTTGAGTTCACCAGGCAGGTCACTTGCAGCAGAAAAGTTGGCCTTACCTGTGGTCCCGAGGCTCAAGTTTGCTCATGGGGTGTTGCTTATGAGCTCTCCGTGGCGGCCGCAACCAGAAAGATCTGTGCCACACTTTTTGACCCATTTTTTTCTTCTTGTACAAAGCTCAATTCCAAGTGGATCAAAGATCTCCTCATAAAACCATATTCACTGAAACTAATAGAAGAAAAATGGGGAAGAGTCTTGAACACATCGGCACAGGGGAAAGTTTCCTGAACAAAACACCAATGGCTTATGTCTAAGATCAAGAATTGACAAATGGGACCTCATAAAAATGCAAAGCTTCTGTAAGGCAAAGGACACTGTGGTTAGGACAAAAATGGCAACCAACAGATTGAGAAAAAGATCTTTACCAATCCTATATCTAATAGAAGGCTACTATCTAATATATACAAAGAACTCTTCAAAGTCTTTAGAGAACCAAATAATCTTATTAAAAAAATGGGGTCTAGAACTAAACAAAGAATTCTCAGTTGAGGAATACTGAATGGCTGAAAATCACCTAAAAAAATTTCAGCATCCTTAGTTGTCAGGGAAATCAAAACAACCCTGAGATGGCGAGGATGTGGGGAAATAGGAACACTCCTCTATTGTTGGTGGGATTGCAAGCTGGTACTGAAAGGAAAATTATACGAATTTAAGGTTTAAAAATATTAAAACTAAAAGAGTAAGCACTAAAAGCCATATACTCAGGGCTAAGCCCTGCTGCCAGGAATAACAGGCCATAAAGATAAAGAAAAGGAATGCAAGAGAACTACTTTGCTTATCACCCTGTGTGAGTAACTGTTCTTTGTTCTGCCCCTGTGATGTTTATTTAAGCCCCTACTTGTGCTTTCCAGCCATTGCATCCTTCAGAGAGCACTCCAGGAAACCCGTGGCCCAAGCCTAACCAGAGGTGTTTCAAATACAGATGCTTCATCAATTCTGACAAACTTTAAAAAATAATGAGGACCTGAAGACCCTGATTTAGTAGCTCTCCTGATTTAGTAGCTCTGTTCCAGGAACCAGGGGGCCATAAATCCTTCTGGGTCCCCTTATCTCCTGGAGCCATAAACCAGTCCTGTGACTTGGGTGCAACCCCTTTGACATCCCCATCCCCTGGGCTCACAGCCTCTGCCTTTAAATGCTCTTTCTCCCAGCCTCTCAGGGGTGGAGACCTCTGTCTCCTGCGGGATACCTGTCGGCCGGAGATCTCTGTAATATGTCTCCTTAATAAACCTCGCCTTTATTTATTACATCCAAAATGGTCTCTCTGTGTCTGGGGTCTGAGATTTCCCAAGACTTGAGTAAGGGTCTCTCTGCGTGGGATCTTTCAGTACAACCACTCGGAAGAGGGGGTGGATAAGGGATAACATTTGAAATGCAAGTACGTAAAATATCCAAGAAAAATAAAATTAAAAGAAAACAAAACACCCCCCCCCAAAATGTTAGTGACTATAAGATGCTTGATTTATACCAGTTTTAATAAAAAGGAAGAAAAAGAAGAAGGAGGAGGAGGAGGAGGAGGAGGAGGAGGAGGAGGAGGAAGAGGTGGAGGAGAAGAAAGAAAGAAAGAAAGAAAGAAAGAAAGAAAGAAAGAAAGAAAATCACCTACAAACTCGCATACTTGCAAATCTTTTAGAGGCATTGTGTTTTGTTTTGTTTTTAATTCAGAATTCCTCTTCCCAAATAACTCTAACTTGCTTAAAGTTGACAATAAAGTAGCCAGGATACCGCTGAGCCTTGAAAGAATTACAAAATTGAGACTGTACGTTTGAGATTGTGAAAGCAGCCAGTCACAAAAGAACCTGAGTGACTGTACTTGCAGGAAATGTGGAGAATTGACAAATCTATTTCCAGTTTTAAAGAGTCATAGATGAGTCATGTGGGGGATGGAAGGACTCAGAAGGTAGATGAAGACGACAGGATTTCTTTGAGAAGTGATGACAGTATTTTAACATGGAAGGAGGCAAAAACCTGTGAACATACTGAAAATCCCTCAACTAATACATTTTGATCATATTCTTTTCCTCCCCCAAATACTCCCAGATTATCTTCAAAGTACTTTTATTTCCTTGTCTTAAAAACAAAACAAAACCAAAATGTAAAAGTACAGATTCAATTAAGCAAAGTGAAGTCATTCTTAGGTTTCAAACCTGGGACAATGGCTGAGATGTCTATTTAACATATCAAAGCAGATGCTGCCTATAAGGATCTCCACACAACCCTCAATCTTAACTTGTTATAGAGTTCTAATGGGTGCAGACCCTGCTGTACCCTGAACTTTTCAGCCCAGAGGGCTCTTTATACCTTTGGGCCTCCTGCTGCAGTGCCTGTCTTGTCTGTCCCCCCCCCCCACCCCCCGTTGACCCCCCCCCCCGGTTCCCTGTTTACTCACATGGCAAAACTCAAGCTGGTCTTGTCCTCACTGAACTCTCCCATTTGTTCCTGCCTCTGACTATGCTCTTCTCAATATCTACAATAAATCTCCTCCAACATTTCATTCTCTCTCTCTCTCTCTCTCTCTCTCTCTCTCTCTCTCTCTCTCTCTCTCTCCCCCTCCTCTTAACCCTCCCTCCCTCCCCCCTCTTTTTTCTCTTTCTTTTTTTTATTCATCCATTTTGTATTGGGTCACTATTCTTGAAGATGAAGCCTGTCCTACAGAGTGATTGATACATCCAGTTTCACTCCACTGAAGAAAACTCATTTTCCCAGTTCTAGCAGTTACCAATTTCAAGTAGCTTCTAATTAGGGATGCTACTTTGGGTCTATTTCTCCCCTGTGCTAGGATTTTGGTCTGGCTTAACGTTGTCTTTTGCATGTAGACAGGGTCATTCTCTTTGAGTGCTTGTGCACCTTCCCTATTGTCTGGAAAATACTTCTTTGTTGGACTCATCGACTATTTCAGTCTCTTTCTACCTCCTTTCCTTCATAGATCACTGAACCTTGAGAGGAGTTGTTTCACAGAGTCATCCTATTTGGGGCCAAATGCTCCAAATCTCTTACTCTTTGCACGTTGTCCACTTGTAGTGTCTCTTAACTACTGTCTACTGCAAGAAGCTTCTCTTGTGAGGGTTGAGTGATGCAGTTGTCTACCTCATTAGGAGTCATCCTATTGCTGTGTTCACTTAGCAGAAAAATATAAAGTTTTCCCCTAGTAATCATGACCTATTTTACCTCGGGTTATTGATCATGAACAGTGCCAAATATGGCTTCTATTCTCTTGGAGCAGGCCATAAATTCTATCCAAGCGGTTGGTTATTAGCATAACATATTAGACCAGAAAGTATACCTTGCATTGAGGTTGCTATTATAGCTCACAGAATTTTTAGTGTTCTTTGTATGTATGTCCAATGCTAGTATAGCTGGCTCTTTTGCTAGATCTATTTTCTGCTTTTTGAGAAATCTTCATAGTGATTTCCATATTGGTAATTTTTTATCAGCAATGAATACATGTTCACCATTCCTCAAATCCTCACTAAGATCAGTTGTCATTTATTTTATTAATATTGGCTATTCTTAGGGGAGTAAGGGGAAATAGTTTTATACCCACTTTAAAATTGTTTTTTCCCCTCAATGGTCACTCTTTAGTTATAAATATAGTTTGGATGATAACCCTCTTTTAAACGTATAATCAATCAGTCAGGATATTTTTCTATTCTGCAGGCTGACATTTGAATAATGATGATCTTTGCTGTACAGAAAATTTTCAACTTCACTAGATTAAATTTATTAATAATTGGTTTTAATCACATTCCTGTTTAAAAACTATTTTCTTCTTTGATGAATTCAAGCCTCTCTCCCACTTAAACTTTTACCAAACTGAGGAAGATTTCAGCAGATGGAAAGATCTCCCATGCTCATGGATTGGCAGGATTAATATTGTAAAAATGGCCATTTTACCAAAAGCGAAAAACAGATTCAATGCAATCCCCATCAAAAGACCAATCCAATTCTTCAAAGAGTTAGACAAAACAATTTGCAAATTCATCTGGAATAACAAAAAAACCAGGATAGCTAAAACTATCCTCAACAATAAAAGGACTTCCCGGGGAATCAGTATCCCTGAACTCAAGCAGTATTACAGAGCAATAGTGATAAAAACTGCATGGTATTG
Source organism: Rattus norvegicus (assembly GCF_021556685.1). NCBI lineage: Eukaryota > Metazoa > Chordata > Mammalia > Rodentia > Muridae > Rattus > Rattus norvegicus. Next base: position 13,593,083 of record NC_141542.1, read on the forward strand.
GTACAGAGACAGACAGATAGTTCAGTGGAATAGAATTGAAGACCCAGAAATAAACTCACACACCTATGGTCACTTGATTTTTGACAAAGGAGCCAAAACTATCCAATGGAAAAAAGATAGCATTTTCAGCAAATGGTGCTGGTTCAACTGGAGGTCAGCATGTAGAAGAATGCAGATCGATCCATTCTTATCACCCTGTACAAAACTTAAGTCCAAGTGGATCAATGACCTCCACATCAAACCAGATACACTCAAACTAATAGAAGAAAAAGCAGGGAAGCTTCTCGAAGACATGGGCACTGGAGAAAATTTCCTGAACAAAACACCAATGGCTTATGCTCTAAGATCAATAATTGACAAATGGGATCTCATAAAACTGCAAAGCTTCTGTAAGGCAAAGGATACTGTGGTTAGGAAAAAACGGCAACCAACAGATTGGGAAAAGATCTTTACCAATCCTACAACAGATAGAGGCCTTATATCCAAAATATACAAAGAATTCAAGAAGTTAGACTGCAGGGAGACAAATAACCCTATTAAAAATTGGGGTTCAGAGCTAAACAAAGAATTCACAGCTGAGGAATGCCGAATGGCTGAGAAACACATGAAGAAATGTTCAACATCTTTAGTCATAAGGGAAATGCAAATCAAAACAACCCCGAGATTTCACCTCACACCAGTGAGAATGGCTAAGACCAAGAACTCAGGTGACAGCAGATGTTGGCGAGGATGTGGATAAAGAGGAACACTCCTCCATTGTTGGTGGGATTGCAGACTGGTACAACCATTCTGGAAATCAGTCTGGACGTTCCTTAGAAAATTGGACATTGAACTACCTGAGGACCCAGCTATACCTCTCTTCGGCATACACCCAAAAGATGCCCCAACATATAACAAAGACACGTGCTCCACTATGTTCATAGCAGCCTTATTTATAATAGCCAGAAGTTGGAAAGAACCCAGATGCCCTTCAACAGAGGAATGGATACAGAAAATGTCTACATCTACACAATGGAATATTACTCAGCTATCAAAAACAATGACTTTATGAAATTCATAGGCAAATGGATTTAACTGGAAAATATCATCCTGAGTGAGCTAACCCAATCACAGAAAAGCACACATGGTATGCACTCATTGATAAGTGGCTATTAGCCCAAATGCTTGAATTACCCTAGATGTACAGAACACATGAATCTCAAGAAGGATGACCAAAATGCGAATGCTTCACTCCTTCTTCAAAAGGGAACAAGAATACCCTTGGGAGGGAATAGGGAGGCAAAGTTTAGAACAGAGTCAGAAGGAACACCCATTCAGAGCCTGCCCTACATGTGGTCCATACATATACAGCCACCAAACTAGATAAGATGGATGAAGCAAAGAAGTGTAGGCAGACAGGAACCGGATGTAGATTTCTCCCGAGAGACACAGCCAGAATACAGTAAATACATAGGCGAATGCCATCTTAAACCACTGAACTGAGAACGGGACCCCAGTTGAAGGAATCATAGAAAGAACTGAAAGAGCTTGAAGGGTATTCAGACCCCATATGAAAAACAATGCCAACCAACAAGAGCTTCCAGGGATTAAACCAGTACTCAAAAACTATTCGTGGACTGACCTTGGGCTCCAACCTCATAGGTAGAAATGAATAGCCTAGTAAGAACACCAGTGGAAGGGGAAGCTCTTGGTCCTGCCAAGACTGAACCACCAACGAACTGGATGGTAGGGGGGATGGTGGTAATGGGGGGAGGATGGGGAGGGGAAGAACCATAAGAAGGGGAGGGTAAGGAGTTAGGGGGATGTTGGCCCAGAAACCGGGAAAGGGGATAACAGTCAAATTGTAAATAAGAAATACCCAAGTTAATAAAGATGAAATATATATATATATATATATATATATATATATATACATGAAATGAAAAGAAAAAAGAAATTCACGAATTTTTTTACGTTTTCCAGTTTAGTGTAATAAAGTTTTTTAAACTATTTCTTTATGATTCTCTGAATTTCCTCAGTGTCTGTTGTAATGGCCCCCTTTCACATCTCTAATTTTCCTAATTTTGATTCTCTTTCTTTTGTTTTTTTTTGTTTTCTTTTTTTTTTTTTTGTATTAACTTGAGTATTTCTTATATACATTTCGACTGTTATTCCCTTTCCCGGTTTCCAGGCAAACATCCCCTCCCCCCTCCCCTTCCTTATGGGTGTTCCCTCCCAACCCTCCCCCCATTGCTGCCCTCCCCCCACCAGTCTAGTTCACTGGGGGTTCAGTCTTAGCAGGACCCAGGGCTTCCCCTTCCACTGGTGCTCTTACTAGGATATTAATTGCTATCTATGAGGTCAGAGTCCAGGGTCAGTCCACGTATAGTCTTTAGGTATTGGCTTAGTCCCTGGAAGCTCTGGTTGCTTGGCATTGTTGTACATATGGGGTCTCGAGCCCCTTCAAGCTCTTCCAGTTCTTTCTCTGATTCCTTCAACCGGGGACCTATTCTCAGTTCAGTGGTTTGCTGCTGGCATTCGCCTCTGTATTTGCTGTATTCTGGCTGTGTCTCTCAGGAGCGATCTACATCCGGCTCCTGTTGGTCTGCACTTCTTTGCTTCATCCATCTTGTCTAATGGTTGTACCAGTCTGCAATCCCACCAACAATGGAGGAGTGTTCCTCTTTCTCCGCATCCTCGCCAGCATCTGCTGTAACCTGAGTTTTTGATCTTAGCCATTCTCACTGGTGTGAGGTGAAATCAAGTTTCTCTCCATTTAGTTTAATGTTAGCAACTGGTTTGCTGTATATGGCTGTTACTATGTTTAGGTATGGGCCTTGAATTCCTATTCTTTCCAGGACTTTTGTCATGAAGGGGTGTTGAATTTTGTCAAATGCTTTTTCAGCATCTAATGAAATGATCATGTGGTTTTGTTCTTTCAGTTTGTTTATATAATGGATCACGTTGATGGTTTTCCGTATATTAAACCATCCCTGCATGCCTGGGATGAAGCCTACTTGATCATGGTGGATGATTGTTTTGATGTGCTCTTGAATTCGGTTTGCCAGAATTTTATTGAGTATTTTTGCGTCGATATTCTTATGGGAAATTGGTCTGAAGTTCTCTTTCTTTGTTGGGTCTTTGTGTGGTTTAGGTATAAGAGTAATTGTGGCTTCATAGAAGGAATTTGGGAGTGATCCATCTGTTTCAATTTTGTGGAATAGTTTGGATAATATTGGTATGAGGTCTTCTATGAAGGTTTGATAGAATTCTGCCCTAAACCCGTCTGGACCTGGGCTCTCTTTGGTTGAGAGACCTTTAATGACTGCTTCTATTTCCTTAGGAGTTATGGGGTTGTTTAACTGGTTTATCTGTTCCTGATTTAACTTCGGTACCTGGTATCTGTCTAGGAAATTGTCCATTTCCTGTAGATTTTCAAGTTTTGTTGAATATAGGCTTTTATAGTAAGATCTGATGATTTTTTGAATTTCCTCTGAATCTGTATTTATGTCTCCCTTTTCATTTCTGATTTTGTTAATTTGGACACACTCTCTGTGTCCTCTCGTTGGTCTGGCTAAGGGTTTATCTATCTTGTTGATTTTCTCAAAGAACCAACTTTTGGTTCTGTTGATTCTTTCTATGGTCCTTTTTGTTTCTACTTGATTGATTTCGGCTCTGAGTTTGATTATTTCCTGCCTTCTACTCCTCCTGGGTATATTTGCTTCTTTTTGTACTAGACCTTTTAGGTGTGCTGTCAAGCTGCTGACATATGCTCTTTCCTGTTTCTTTCTGCAGGCACTCAGCGCTATGAGTTTTCCTCTTAGCACAGCTTTCATTGTGTCCCATGAGTTTGTGTATGTTGTACCTTCATTTTCATTAAATTCTAAAAAGTTTTTAATTTCTTTCTTTATTTCTTCCTTGACCAGGTTATCATTGAGTAGAGCATTATTCAATTTCCACGTATATGTGGGCATTCTTCCCTTACTTTTATTGAAGACCAGTTTTAGGCCGTGGTGGTCTGATAGCACGCATGGGATTATTTCTATCTTTCTGTACTTGTTGAGGCCCGTTTTTTGACCAATTGTATGATCAATTTTGGAGAAAGTACCATGAGGAGCTGAGAAGAAGGTATATCTTTTTGCTTTAAGATAGAATGTTCTATAAACATCCGTTAAGTCCATTTGGCTCATGACTTCTCTTAGTCTGTCTATGTCTCTGTTTAATTTCTGTTTCCATGATCTGTCCATTGATGAGAGTGGGGTGTTGAAATCTCCCACTATTATTGTGTGAGCTGCAATGTGTGTTTTGAGCTTTAGTAAGGTTTCTTTTACGTATGTAGGTGCCCTTGTATTTGGGGCATAGATATTTAGGATTGAGAGTTCATCTTGGTGGATTTTTCCTTTGATGAATATGAAGTGTCCTTCCTTATCTTTTTTGATGACTTTTAGTTGAAAATTGATTTTATTTGATATTAGAATGGCTACTCCAGCATACTTCTTCTGACCATTTGATTGGAAAGTTGTTTTACAGCCTTTCACTCTGAGGTAGTGTCTGTCTTTGTCTCTGAGGTGTGTTTCCTGTAGGCAGCAGAATGCAGGGTCCTCGTTGCGTATCCAGTTTGTTAATCTATGTCTTTTTATTGGGGAGTTGTGGCCATTGATGTTGAGAGATGTTAAGGATTAGTGATTATTGCTTCCTGTTATATTCATATTTGGATGTGAGGTTATGTTTGTGTGCTTTTCTTCTCTTTGTTTTGTTGCCAAGACGATTAGTTCCTTGCTTCTTCTAGGGTATAGCTTGCCTCCTTATGTTGGGCTTTACCATTTATTACCCTTTGTAGTGCTGGATTTGTAGAAAGATACTGTGTAAATTTGGTTTTGTCATGGAATATCTTGGTTTCTCCATCTATGTTAATTGAGAATTTTGCAGGATACAGTAACCTGGGCTGACATTTGTGTTCTCTTAGGGTCTGTATGACATCTGTCCAGGATCTTCTGGCTTTCATAGTTTCTGGCGAAAAGTCTGGTGTAATTCTGATAGGTCTGCGTTTATATGTTACTTGACCTTTTTCCCTTACTGCTTTTAATATTCTTTCTTTATTTTATGCGTTTGGTGTTTTGACTATTATGTGACGGGAAGTGTTTCTTTTCTGGTCCAATCTATTTGGAGTTCTGTAGGCTTCTTGTATGCCTATGGTTATCTCTTTTTTTTAGGTTAGGGAAGTTTTCTTCTATGATTTTGTTGAAGATATTTACTGTTCCTTTGAGCTGGGAGTCTTCACTCTCTTCTATACCTATTATCCTTAGGTTTGATCTTCTCATTGAGTCCTGGATTTCCTGTATGTTTTGGACCAGTAGCTTTTTCTGCTTTACATTATCTTTCACAGTTGAGTCAATGATTTCTATGGAATCTTCTGCTCCTGAGATTTTCTCTTCCATCTCTTGTATTCTGTTGGTGAAGCTCGTATCTACAGCTCCTTGTCTCTTCTTTTGGTTTTCTATATCCAGGGTTGTTTCCATGTGTTCTTTCTTGATTGCTTCTATTTCCATTGTTAATTCCTTCAACTGTTTGATTGTGTTTTCCTGGAATTCTTTCAGGGATTTTTGCGATTCCTCTCTGTAGGCTTCTACTTGTTTTTTAATGTTTTCCTGTGTTTCTCTAAGGGAATTCTTCACATCTTTCTTGAAGTCCTCCAGCATCATGATCAAATATGGTTTTGAAACTAGATCTTGCTTTTCTGGTGTGTTTGGATATTCTGTGTTTGCTTTGGTGGGAGAATTGGGCTCCGATGATGCCAGGTAGTCTTGGTTTCTGTTGCTGGGTTCCAGCGCTTGCCTCTCGCCATCAGCTTATCTCTAGTGTTAGTTTGTTCTGCTATTTCTGACAGTGGCTAGACTGTCCTATAAGCCTGTGTGTCAGGAGTGCTGTAGACCTGTTTTCCTGTTTTCTTTCAGCCAGTTATGGGGACAGAGTGTTCTGCTTTCGGGCGTGTAGTTTTTCCTCTCTACAGGTTTTCAGCTGTTCCTGCGGGCCTGTGTCTTGAGTTCACCAGGCAGGTCACTTGCAGCAGAAAAGTTGGTCTTACCTGTGGTCCCGAGGCTCAAGTTCGCTCGCGGGGTGCTGCCCACGAGCTCTCTGGGGCGGCAGCAACCAGGAAGATCTGTGCTGCCCTTTCCGGTAGCTTCCGTGCACCAGGGTTCCAGACGGCGTTTGGTGTTTTCCTCTGGCATCCAAGATGTGTGCAGAGTGCAGACTCTTCTGGTTTCCCAGGCGTGTCTGCCTCTCTGAAGGTTTAGCTCTCCCTCCCACGGGATTTGGGTGCACAGAACTGTTTATCCAGTCTGTTTCCTTCAGGTTCCAGTGGTGTCTCAGGCGCAGGGGTCCTGCCGGTCCTGGGCCCTCCCCTACGGGAACCCAGAGGCCTTATACAGTTTCCTCTTGGGCCAGGGATGTAGGCAGGGGTGGGCAGTGTTGGTGGTCTCTTCCGCTCTGCAGCCTCAGGAGTGCCCACCTGACCAGGCGGTGGGGTCTCTCTCTCACGGGGTCTGGGAGCAGAGAGCTGCTGCGGGCCGGGATCCGCGGGTGTGGGACTCCCGGTAAACACAGGACATGCCCGGTCCTAGAGGAATTCTGCCTCTGCGTGTCCCGAGTTCATCAGGCAGGTCTTTTGCAGCAGAAAAGTTGGTCTTACCTATGGTCCCGAGGCTCAAGTTTGCTCGCGGGCTGCTGCCCACGAACTTTCTGCGGTGTCAGCAACCAGGAAGATCCGCGCCGCCGTTTCCAGGAGCTTCAGTGCACCAGGGTTGCAGATGGCGTTTGGTGTTTTCCTCTGGCGTCCGAGATGTGTGTGCAGAGTGCAGTCTCTTCTGGTTTCCCAGGCGTGTCTGCCTCTCTGAAGGTTTAGCTCTCCCTCCCACGGGATTTGGGTGCAGAGAACTGTTTATCCGGTCTGTTTCCTTCAGGTTCCGGTGGTCTTGATTTTCTTTCTTTTCTGGCTAATTTGTCTAAAAGTCTGTCAGGACTATTAATTTTTTAAATGAAATAGTTCTTAATTTCACTTACTTTTAGCATATTGCTTTTTTTGTTTATTTCTATCTTATTAGTTTGATCTCTGTGTTTGATTATTTCTTTCTGTCTGTACTTTTGGGGTAATGCTTCTGCTTGTTTTTTTTTAAAGTGTTCATGTGTATCATTAACTTATTAATATGAAATCTTTCCAAGAGTTTTTGTGCAGACATGCAGAAAGTCAGAATGACCTAGATAGAAAGTCTGCATGCTCTAAGAAAATCAGATGTCAGCCCAGAGTACCTAGTAAAACTATCAAACATAATGAAAGGTTAAAGAAAAAACATTTCACAGTAGGGACAAATATCAGCAATTTCTCTCCACCAATTCATTTCTACACACGGCATTAGTTATAGACCAAAAGAAGGCACAATGAGTAAATAATCCCAAAACACGTAGGCAAAAGATGATTCAAATGTGAGTCAGGAACACAAAAACAACAGGAATTAATAAATACTCCTTAATAATAACTGTTAATATTTTTAATTTCTTAATAAAAAGATACAGAATAAGAGATTTGATTAGAAAGCAGGATCCTGCTCCCTGGAAGAAGCACACTTGTCCATCAAGGACAGGTACCATCTTACAGTTAAAGAATAGAGAAATGTACTCAAGGGAATGAGGACAAGAAGCAAGCAGGCTAACTATTTGATATCTGACAAATATACTTCCAACAAAAACTAATTAGAAGATATAAGGGAGGAAGCTACATACTCATTAAAGGAAAAAACTACCAACAGGATGTTACAGTTTTAAACATTTCTGTACCAAATGTAAGGGCACCCCCTTTCATAATACAAACACTACCCTATCCAAAATTATATGTCGAGCATCACACAGGTATAGTGACTTCAGGACCTACTTCTAACCAATAAGCAGGTCCCCCTGACAAAAGCTAAACAGAAAAACTCTGGAGTTAATTACATCATACATTGAATGGAGCTAATGGAACTCTTACAATGTTTTACCCAATCATTAAACATTAAATTTTATTTTGGCAGTTAATGACATTTTCTCCAAAACTAAACACAGTACTAGGAGAAAAAGTAAGTCTTCATGAACATAGGAAAATTGAAATAACATCTGACATCTCATCTTGTTAATGCAATTTTATAATTAACAGTTTCTTGTTTATCTTGGTTATCTTCCAAATACATGAGACAGAGACTATAAGGTTTATTTGATAAGCTTTACAGAACAATATCTGAGTAGTTATTAATCAATCGAATCCTCTAAGCTAATCTGGCTACCTCTCAGGGAAGATTCCCAAGATACTTGCATTTTAGTATTGATTTGGCTCTCTCTGCTCTGGGCACTTTTCCAGGTATTTCTCGGACTCTCTCTTTGTGTTGACGTTTCTTTAACCCCTTTATTTACTCCTTTCCACTCACTGGAATCGGAAGTCCACCCCTGTTCTCTCCCCTGCTCAGCCATTGGCTGATCAGTTTTCATTGACAAATCAGAGAATAAATGGGGAGCAAAATGTATATAACAGCGAGACAGGAGATATTGGAATAAGCATTACAACGCCATGTCTGGATTACAAGAAGTTACGGGAGCAGAGAAATCAACATTTGAATAATACAAGGCTAATCTTTATACAATGCACAAAACATTATGCCTATGCCATCAGACTACCATGTATTAAATATGGATATCAACAATAGATATATCAAAAATTATACAATCTCATGTATAAAAACTGGTTCAAAACAGAATCCAAGAAGGAAGTAAAAAAGCTTTAGAACTGAATGAAAATATGACATACCAAATCTGGGGGAAACAATGACAGTATATTTAGCAGGAAAGTTCTTAGGCTAATTAAATGGTACAATTTAAATGCATTATTTATATGATGTCCAAACTACACCCAAATGACGTTTTGATAAAAAAATAAGTAATGAAAATGTGGTAGAACACACTTCCAGCTTTTAGGAAGTGGAAGCATAGGAGGAGTTCAAGGCCAGGCTAAACTACATAGCCTCAGCTAAATGATCTTTGTCCACAAAAGGAAAAGACAAGTAGGGAAAAGACAGTACAACCAAGGCCTTCAGATGATGGCTGAAGGAGAATGTAACAGGGAAAAGAGTCACAGAGATTCCAAGGTGTGGGTAAGGAAATATTTACTGAAGGGATGGGGTGTTGTTTCTAGTACAGGACTTTCCTCTTTATTCTGTATACTAGAATGGGGAAAAAACAGTTCACTATCTCTATTTGTAAATAATGTTTTATTTGAATACAGTCATGCCTAATTACTTAGTGTGATGTGACTGATTTCACAGTAAATAGACAACTTTGCAAAGTTACCATATGATTGATCAGTAAATCATAACATATTTTTCATATGATGCTGCCCAAGATATACATCTGGTCTTTATTATTAAGTTTAAAGTGTACCACAAAAACCATGTGCTAGAAACAATCATCCCACATTCATGCATGAATCATATTTAGAAGGGTCTTTGAAAAGTAAATAGGATTGGGTGAGAATACATAAGGCAAGAACTAGAATGTTTCCTGTTCTTCACTGTGTGATACCTCTGCCTCAGAGGGCACAAGGTTCTCTATTCTTCACTTCTTGATAAATTACCTAGTCTAGGCTATTTTGTAATAGGAAGAGAAATCAAACTAAGACCCTGCTATGTAGAGGGTGCCACCACTGAAGGTTTTCAGGATAACCATGTTTACCAGCCAGTAAGTGCATCTGAATGGACAGAACCAAAGGAGCACATTGTCCTATTGCACATTCTTTTATCTTACCTGTCTCCAGAATTCCACTGTCTTTTACAGAAGCAGGAGATAGGGCTATATACTCAACCCAGGAGTTTTGGGCCATTTCTCTTAAGATTTTGAGAGCAGTAACAACACATGCAGTACCAAGTTTTAAAAATCTTAAGATTTTTAACACTTCTTTCTTTGCACACTCCTCCATGTCTGATACAGTTCCTAGTAATCAACCAATATTTAATGAGTAAATGGCCATCATCACTAGTTACTAGAACAATATCAGTATTTCTTTCCATCTTTTTATAGAATTCAAAGCCTCCTATTACCTGTTCATAGAACCTTTTGGCTTTCTAACTAGAACATGTTTCCAGAAACTACTAGCCATCACCAATATCCCCCTAAAGTCTCAAAAGACATAAGTGTAGTGCACTGTTCTCCTTCCCTTGAACAGAGGCCCTCAAGAAGAATGTTTCTGTCACTTTCCTCCCACATTGAGAATTAATTCAGCCTGCATGCTCTTTCCTCTAGAGGACAAAAGTCCAACCCTGATTTCAAACATATATGTGGCCAATACTATCAAAAGTAAACTTATTAATCATAATACAATATGGCAACACTGAGGAGTGATTTCCTGAAGAAAGCCACAGCATTCATGCCAAGATGTGCTTGTGCCTCCAGGATGGGGTCAAAGTGGGTGGATTCCTGTGCTGCCAATTAACCTTGGATCAGGGAATTTACTAGTCTGAAGGAGGACCTTCAGAAGAGACTGTCAGAAAAGGAAGATGGTGCATCTGTTCTGCTTAACATCTTACAGACCCATACTGCTTGTGCTTAAACACTAACTGTAAGTAATTAAAGATAGCATATAGCACTGACTTTACTTAGTCCTTTAAATAAAATGCCATTAAACACTGAATAGAAAATATGCTGTTAGGCTGAAGAGATGGCTCAGCCATTAAAGGCTAGGCTAACAACCGAAAATGTAAGAAAATAGATTACACATTTTGAAAGATGAATGGGATTGTTGGCTCTTCAATTGACAAGGGCAAATTTCAAATGATGTTGGCTAACAAGAAAAATGTTATTTTTCTTTAAAAGAAGTTGTTTAGAGTAATTTTCTTTTATGTTTGAGTGCTTTACCTGTGTCCACAGAAGCCAGAAGAGGGCATGGGTCCTGTGATTGGATTTACCAATTCTTGTAAGCCATTTCAAGTGTGAAATAGTTGCATGCAGTGTATGACATCCCCACAGAGACACCAGGACACAGGACTTTCTACTACAGGGTAATTAATTGGCTTGATGACCTTGTACAGCTGTTATACAGGTAACCACATCAGCTCTGATTCTTGCACCAGCTGTTTCATTTCCAGAAGTCAACATTTTATAGCTGTCCTCTATATCTGCTGGCTCATACACTCTTTTTCTATTTTGTGGAGTCGTTTCCATAGCAATTGGATAGTTCTTCTCTGAACTTGTGCTAAAATTCTGCAGTGAGTCCATCTGATCTTTGGCACTGGTTATTTGGGACATATATTATTTTTATTATTTTCTTCAGTCTCATCACTAATGTATGGATCTGTTTAGCTCACTTGTTTTTTATTGGTTTAATTTTGATATGTCAAGTGTTTCTAGAAATTCATCTGTTTCTTTCAGACATTTCAGATTAGTGGAAAAGAGACTTTTAAAATAGGTTCTTATAATTTTCTTAATTACATTTATATGTTATAATATTTCCTTTTTCATTTCTCATTTTATTATTTGGGTCTGTAAAAACACACATGCACTTAGGCTTTCATTCAGGGCTTTCTATATGTGAGTTCTTTTTACTTTTCTTAGATTAACATAGAGTTTGCCAAAATATATTCAAACATAACTTTTAATTTAATGGATTCTTTGGAAACTTTTTTGCTTCCATTTCATTAACTTTTGACCTCTTTTCATCTACTGGTTTGGGGTTTGGTTTGCTCAAGGCTTTTGGATGTATCATTACGTTATTGATTACTGATGTCTGGATTAGTTTTTCATTAAGCGTTCAAAGCTGTAATATTTCATTGTGTTCAGATAGAATGCAGGAAGTTATTTCAATTTTCCTGTGTTTGTTGAAAGTCGCTTTTTGTTCTAATATATGGTGAATATTAGAGAGATTTCTTTGTCTCGTTGAGGAGAAAGTATAATTTTAATGTTTAGGTAGATGTGCTATAAGATATATTTTGTCCTTTTGCGTTTTGATTTCATTCAGTTCCAATGTTTCTCTGTTTAGTTTGAGTCTGGACAACCTCTCAGTTTTTGATAATTGGGTACTAAAGTCATCCAATGTCATTGTGGTGATTAATCTGTAGATTTAGATCTAATAGACAGTATTTGTTTTATGAAATTGTATTTAGTGCAGTTATGGTTATAAATATTTACAGATTTTCTTTTCTAGAGGCCCCTTACTTGATCAATGCGCTGTCAGGAGTGACTGAATATTTGAGGACTTTTACCATCTTTTCCCCTGGCTTCTAGCTGCTTGTTTCAACTGTCGAAAGCTGTATACCATTTCTTTTCTCTCATTTATTGGCATCTGGTTGGTGGCCCACAGTTTGTTGTGTGGTAGAGGAAGTAAATAGAGCTGTTGGAGGGGTGAGTGTCACTTTAGTTCATCACTGTGACCATGAAGGAATCAGTTGTAATCAATGCTCACTAAATACATATGCCAGGTTGTTAGAACCTATTGATTTATCTCCTTTACATTCACCCTCAATACATAGCTGTTCAATTAATAATATCACTCTGATATGGGATAAAGAGTCTAAAGTGACACTTTGAGTGTGAAAATAGTTGCATGCAGTGTAGGATATCTCCACACAGATACTAGGACACAGGGACTTCTGCTACAGGGCAATTGTGACTTGCGAGTCAACAAAGAAAACCTCTTTTAGAAAGGAGGTGGTAGAAGACATATCAGCCATGGAGGAATTACAGTATCAAAAGATGAGTTAAGCTTTAATTTCATGGCTAAAGCAAGTTTGGAAGTTGCCAGAAGATATCTAGTAAGCTCAGTTTGATCTGAGGTAGCCAAGAACAACATCAAGGAACATAATTTGCCTTATTCATGCAAGTATGTATGTATGTATGTATATATATATATATATATATGTATATATATATATATATCATGGGATGATGTGAGTATAAATAAATATATACATAGTTTCTTAGTCTAGACTTTTGTTCTGTCCTTTCTTCATATGTGTGTATCAATGAATATATTCTGGAAAGTAGGGAAAAAGCCAGCATTTGTAACTATTTAGTCTGTGTTGGGTCTGTCTTTCTCTCTCTATTTCTTTTTAAATTTTATTTTTCTTGGATATTTTATGTATTTACATTCCAAAGGTTATCCCCTTTCCCTCTCTCCCATACCTCCTCCCCCTGCTTCTATGAGCATGCTCCCTCTCCTACCCACCCACTCCAACCTCAGAGCCCGGGTTCTATGTTTTTAATCTAACAGTACTGATTGGAGGTAATTAGCATGACTCACATTTTATAGATATAGAACAGAAATCTCTAAGAAGGTCCCACTGGGTACCTGAGACCATGTAGCCAGTATTTTAGTTTCTCCATTACTGAACCCAAGTCTGTTTACTTGCCAACAGAACAGGACCCAAGTAACTAAGACTAGCTCTTGTGGTAGAAGAAAAACAAAGATTCTTTAGACTCGTGTTTTGAAATGTCTTTTTAAACTCACTCAGGTTTTAAGCTTCTTTTTATCACAGTCAAGGGGAGATTGGGAATTAGTTTACTTAGTGAATCCTGGTGGTTAATAATTTTTTTAGTTTGGCACACCTTAGCATCACGAGTCTTAAAAGGTAAATGAGGTCATGTATGTAAGCCTCATGTGCCGGGTTTGAGTAACTTTATAAGGGCTGCACTCATCTAGGCACAGGGTGCTTTGAGCAAAAGGCTGAATGTGTCAGCTTTTGAGTTATTTTTCGTTTTGAACATAAGCATGGCTATACTCTTGTTTTTCCCAGTTTAAACTCTATCAGAGTAGAGAGGAAGAAGACCAAGTAGCATGGAAACTTTGCAACAAAGCCAGGGCCTGCACATAGTGGGGAACCAGGTGGTCTTAGAGAGGGAGGAGCAGTGTGTTTGCCTCTGTGCATTTCTCTAAACAGCCTTGAGTCTGAAAGTACTTAAGGTAGTGGAGATTTATAGACCAGTGATCACTAAACAGTGAGACTTACTTCCTCATTGGCCAGATGCCAAAGTTTGTTTCTTGTAGTCGTGACTCTGTTGATTAAAGCTCTAGCTGATCTCGTTGATTGCAGAGCATTTGAGATTGATTGCTAAAGGTTGGGTACATTTGGCATAGTAGAATTTGAGCCTCTGTGCTTGCCATATACCAGACATACTTTCTTCCTTCCTCTAAATGTACCTTTATACTCACCGAACACTGGGCAGTCCAGCTTTTAGATTGCTGACAACTAGAGTTTGAAGGTAAGAACACAGCTTATCTAAAACATTTGGCATAACTTGTTGGTGTATGTTCTTAGTTCTCAGACATACAGGTGCTAATGTGTAAGTGGTGTAACTCAAGTCAGAAAGATCCTAAGTCTTAAGAAACCTAAGAAAAATAATAATAAAAAAAATCTGAAGCTAACATTGGCTGTGTTCAACTTAGAAATTCATGCAGACACCTTTCCACAATACCATCTCTTTGTGCATCCTGTACTTTTCCCTCACAAAGACTCCCCTCCTGTCAGCCATCTACACTGCTCTGGCTATGACTATTTCTTCACCACACTGGACCCTCTTTCGTCTAAGTCTGTGGACACCATTCAAGCTAGGCCTATAAAAGGAACTGGACCAGGTCTCCTGCTTAGGGAAGTTACTTATATAAGCAAGTAACCATAGCACTGTGGCATAAGATCTGGAAAGTTCTCATGTAAAGTTAGATCCTCTTGCAGCTGAGGGTGGAGGACAGTTATGATTTCAAATCGTGTCTGGAGGACAGTGTGAGGACCTGTCTCAGAAAAAAAGATGAAAGGTTAACTCTATGGAAAAGACTAGAGATTGTTTCACAAAGGAGGCCACAGGGACTTGGCCTCAGAGGACGAAAAGGAGCCTGCCTGGGAAAGTCTGTGTGTCTATCTGCCTTACTCTAAAAATAGCAGTGACCACAGCTGAGACCACCTATAAGTAGAAGCCCAAGGAAGCACTCTTTTTCTCTTCTAGCCTGCATGCTGTGGGCTGTCAGATGGCAGGTGTATTTCTACCTGTGTGCTCCTTGACCTTCTATGAGGTTATCAGAAGTAGAAAGTGTCATTCTCAGTATTTGATGTACCCAGTCTGCGAGGCACTGGTGCTCAGTAGCACAGGAAGCTGCTTTCAGTTCTTCCCCTGTGATCTCTGCTTCTGCTCAGCAGCAGAAGTGAGGTTTGTGCACACATCAACTCCAATTCTGGGAACACATTCAAACTTGAGAATCTGATTTCAGCTGGGTGTCTGTGGCTTTTGTATCACTGTAAGATAAGGCATTCAGAAACCTCTATTCCTCCCCAACATTGTCAAGCTGGGCATGGTGCACACTGGGCAAACCTTTACTACAGAACTACACATCAGCCCCCACCTGACTCACTGTACATACTTCCATGGCCTCACTCAGCCCCTCAAATCTACCTTTATACCACAGAGACTCTATTAATGAGCTGGTCTCTGTCAACTGAAGATTTTCAGTCCTTACCTCAGGTCATAATTTTAAACTTATTTAAATTCAGTTACTTGTTTGGTCAAGTAACAAAGAAACACTAAGACAAATGAATAATTTTCTTTATTTTCCAATGTTCAATGAAACAGCAGGTCTCTGAGCTTTAACTGATCATGCTATTCTGCTCAGTTTTAAAAAAAATTCCTACAAAAAAGTCCCAGATCAAGGTGTCTGTCAGTATGGTTTCTCAAGGCCTTTTCCTCTGTTTGCAGGCGGCCTTCTTTTACTATGTCCACACATGTTGTTCCCTGTGTACATCCCTTGGTATTTCTCTGTATGTCTAAATCTCTTCTAAGAAGAACCCTAGTATGATAGAATTGGAGCCTCATCTCAACTTAATGACATCTTCAGGGCCCTGTCTCAAACTGACACATTTTAAAGTAAGAAGATTAGAGCTCAACATGTGAATGTGGAGGCACACAGTTCAGTCCATCATATCCACCAATGCTTTTGCAATATTAGTTTATGCAAATAGTTTGCACTTGCTCACAAATTGAGCAGTTTAAAATGATGCAACAAGATGTGGTAGTACGTATCTGGAATCGCAGCATTTTGGAGGCAGAGGTAGAGGCAGAGGCAGAGGCAGAGGCAGAGGCAGAGGTAGAGAAAAAGGCAGAGACAGAGGCAGAGGCAGAGGCAGAGGCAGAGGCAGAGGCAGAGGCAGAGGCAGAGGCAGAGGCAGAGGCAGAGGCAGAGGCAGAGGCAGAGGCAGAGGCAGAGGCAGAGGCAGAGGGATACTTGCAATTTTGTTTAGAAAAACAAAGGATGAATTAATTAACTCAAACTTTTTCCTTTATTCTTATTTTGTTTTGTGCCAGCCTAGGTCTGCTTCTGCCCTTGAGGTATCCAGGTACCATTGTGCACTGAGTAGGACTGAAAAGAACAAAGTTTATTCTGGTAGGTGGATTTCACAGGGTGTCAGTCGGAGTGAATGCAAAGGGATAAATAGCCTTCTTTAGTGATGGTTTTCAGTGAAATAGCTCTCTCTCATTGGGGGTATTAAGGGGTATATATAAACCTTGGTGTGTAGGTAGGAGTTTTCATAGTGAGGGTATATTACTGGCTGGTGTTCATATGCTGGGAATGTTCCTTTACCTGTGGAGGACTATTTGATTCCTGAACATATCCTTACAGGGAAAGAGGAAGGTTAATCTGTAATTTTGCCATGACTACCTCAAGGGTGGCAAAAGTGGGGATCATAGGGTTTATGTGCACAGGGCATGCACACCCAAAGCAAGGAGGAAAACAGTCCTACTCCTGCTGGTGTCAGGATGAGATTTTCAAGGCTTCGACACATCAAACTTACTCTTGCTCTGGATTGGCTCCCTTGGTTGCATGGCATTCCTGACTCACAGGTTTAATGCTTTGAAACAGTCTTACTGTAACCTAGACTGTCCTCAAAGTCACACTCTTTCTGCTAGCTTCCCTCATATTGCTTGCCATCATAGCCTACTGATTGTTTTAACTGTTTTTGGTCAGAAGTTTGAGCAGATTACAGCAGCTAGGTGAAATGAAGGTCTGCACACCAAGAGGCTTGGGGAAAACATCCCTCCTCAGTTCATCTGCTGAACATCAGCCTTCTGTTCTGTTGTGCAGGTAAAGGACTGAGGATGCTGCCTCCAATTTATCCTCAGCTTCTAAAGGCCGTGAAATCTATTCCCTGTTGTCTATGAGCTG
Source organism: Rattus norvegicus (assembly GCF_021556685.1). Classification (NCBI taxonomy): domain Eukaryota; kingdom Metazoa; phylum Chordata; class Mammalia; order Rodentia; family Muridae; genus Rattus; species Rattus norvegicus. Next base: position 13,610,280 of record NC_141542.1, read on the forward strand.
GTAGTGGGAACTGCATCATCAGTATACTTAGAGAACTCCCATATCCACCACCAAAGTTCTATTGGAGTTCAAAATGAGAATGTGTTTGGGAACTGTTATATTGAATACCTAAATTTACATTTGAAAAGGACACTGTAGACTTGCAGACTTGTGCTCTCATGTTGCCAACAGTGGAATGTGCTAGTAGAGATTTGTCTCTACAACCTCTCAGTTCTGGAGGCCATATTAGGCTTCCTATCTTAATAGATATTTGGTCATTCAAAGATTTCTGGTGGGGTTGAAGACTGATTACAGTCTCATAGCCTATCAGGCTGTTTAACTCTGAAAATACATATTTTTTGTATAGTTATCTATACTAAACTAGCTAGCCAAGATATAATATAGATTTTAAGCCTTTCTTAAGCTGGAATGGATAACTAAATGTTCTGTTTAACTAAACAAGTGATTGTCTGTGTGTTGAGTATATCATATGCTTTATAAATTTTAGAATGGTAATAATTGTACTCAATTTATATATAAGTGAAAAGGCTTTTTAACTGGACAAAAAGGGATAAATGTTGTGGTTTGCCCTGGAGTTATCTGTATTTTGATGCTAACTCCACTGCCCCAAGGACAGCTGTCTAGTCATGTACTCAGGAATCAGGTGACTTCAGTAGAAACTTCTCCCCATTGAATTTGTAAAATACAGGTGAGGGGTAGGTACAGGATAGAAGGAGGCCTGTCATTGGAGGAGAAGGAAGGATGGGTGGGAGAGAAGTTTGAAGGAAGAGGAGGAGACTGGAACAGAAAGAGAAGAGGAGAGGGAGAGAGAGAGAAGCGCTGGCAGGACAATGGACGCTGATGTAAAGATCTCACTCTGTGTATTTACAGATTGTTATTAATGTTCCTAAGGGATGGATGGTACTGGGCTTTGCATGTTTAGGTGGGCAATTATATCTTACCAATTGGCTCAAAGAAAAAAAAGAAAAGGACAAAAATACATTAAGTAATAACAATTTCTGTATTAGTTTTCTTTGTGAATATGGACTTATTGCATGGGCATCTTAAATTTCATGGACACTTGTAACTTAGAAGCAATTTTTAAAGAAGTTTTATGAGATTAGTAGACAGATACTAGCTGAGGTCTTTATCAAACCATTGATTTAGAATCTTGTAAGCCTTCTTATGTTTAGAGGAATGAATATTACTTATGCTAAACCTGTGATGTGGATTAAAAGTGAAGGGGGAATTTAGGGAAGGACCTAACATAGAAGGTATGTTAGAAATGTCAGTGCTCCAAACCAAGTGAGTGAGCTTACACTTGCCACTTCAGAACCAAGGAGACTGGAGCAGGAGGATTGTACATTCAAGGCTACAGAATGAGCAATGGGCAATCCTGGGATATGTAGAGACCCTATCTACTCTTACCTTAAAAGAAAAGAAAGGGGAGATGGCAATACTTTATCTTCCTCTGCTGAAGCTGATTATATCACATCTCAGAGTTTTATGGGAAGTACACCCTCTCTGCAATACTACAACTGTAGCTGCTGCTTATATTGGAAATGTTTTCAAGTAAAACCGGGTCTTCATTTTCTAAAAGCCCTGCATCCATTCCAGAGAACTCAGCTTTCTCTGGGAACCTGTCATCCTGATATTTGGTCTGGCCAGCCTGGACAGTCTTTGTTTCTCTCACTCATTGTAGTTTTCTTTACACAATTACTAGCAATTATTCACTGTTACACTTTCCATAAATATTCTTTCCCTCTAATGTTCTAGGCCTCAAATTATATAAGAACTAAAAACAAGTTGCTTATAATAAATAAAATAGTGGTGCTCACTATTGTAGCAGTCACTGAACATTACCTTGCTATCCCTCTGAGCAGCAGTGATAGATGTGCTTTGAAACTCAAATAGCCACTTACTCTTGAGTATTAGAAGATCATTCATCCCTTCTATTCATATATTTGTAAGTTTCTAGGTATAGCAACCAACAACAAACAGTGGAACAATGTGTCTCTTTCTGAAAAAAAGACATAAAGTAGACTGTAAGTGCATGAGAAGATATTCATTAGTAGTCATGAAGGAAAAGCAAAACAAATCTATTGGGATGGAGATTTAAGGGAGATACATGTCAGTGATTAGAGAGTACTATATACTACTGGTAGAGTTCTTAAATGATACAGCCACTGTAGGAAAGTTCTATGACAATTTCTCAAAAATGAGAACATACTCTATGGCATATCTGCATTGAGTTATGAACCCAAAAATATGAATGTAGAAGCTTAGATATTTGTACATTTTTTATTGTACAATAGTTGAAAGGAGGCACTCCAAGTGCCCATGGACAAAGAAATGGATAAACAAACCACACTACAAGCAGGCATGCAATAAAAGTTAGCATTAATTGGGAAGAAAATCTGATGACATGCCACAATACAGCCGATCCTTAAGAATATTCAACTAAATAAATTAGCTATTCACAAGAGGACAAAATGAACTTAGTCTAAAGCATCTAGAGTTTAAGGAGATAAAAAGGAAAGTCGTGGTAGCCAGGCACTGAGATTTAGCAGCAGTGGGCTCCTAGCTTCCATCTAGAAAAGTAAAATGTTTTCAGGAGATTCAAGGTGATGGTAGACAAAGAACAGCAGGAATATTATTAATGCCACTGAGCCATCCACTTATGATACTTAAGAGTCATTTTCATGTTGTGTATGCTTTATCACAGTACTTTAAGAATTCCATTCTGATCTTTTCTCACAGGGACTAAACCTTCTTCCCAGAGACATCATGGCCCTGGCCCCAGAATTGAGCAGACAGACAAAACTGAAAGAGGTCGCAGGGATCCACTGCAGGCTCCAACTGTCGACAACTGGAGTCAGATTCAGACCTTCAAGGCGAAGCCAGATGACCTCCTCATCTGTACTTACCCTAAATCAGGTAACCTGGTAGAGTAGTAGCCCCAGCCTCATCCTCTGAGCTATCTGAACTTCTCACCTAAGTTAGAACTACCTACAATGAGAAGCTGGCTCCTTTTGTCCCACAATGGGTGCTACTTCACATGTCTTATCCCTGGGATCTTGAAGCTTAGTCTCTTGTACCATTCATTTTTCTTGGGAAGAGGTGAGATTTGTGTCTACTCTTTTACCTTTCCCAGAGATCCAAAGTATTTCTTCTATAGCTAACAAGATCCTTGTTAGAACAGAAGGTAAAGCCAACATCTGCATCCACACCCGTTCATTAGTATGTTTGAAGAATAATCGTCTAACTCAATCTTTATGGTCTTCCCAGGGACAACATGGATTCAAGAAATTGTCGACATGATTGAGCAGAATGGGGATGTAGAGAAGTGCCAGAGGACCATCATTCAACACCGACACCCTTTTATTGAGTGGGCTCGACCACCCCAACCATCAGGTAAGAGACCATGATTCCATATATGTTCCTCTCCTGTCTAATCTCTGTCCTTGTCCCTTCATCTTCTCTTTTTCTTTCCTATCCTGTCTCTCTCCCTCCCCCTAGTTGCTATTTGGAACAGCATCATGCTGTATATTAGGCTGGCCTTGAACTCACTGAGATTCTCCTCTTCTGCCTCCTGAGTGTTGGGTTAAATGTATATGCCACCCCTTCCAGATCCATTTTTTTCTGTATTTCTACCAAATGTGAATCAGCAAGGAAGATAGATGCATATGAAGGCAAAATTCTGCCTAATGTTCTCATTATACCTTTGCTCTGGTCATGTGTAACTGCAGAATAGAGGAAGGAACAGAACTCTACTCATCAGCAGCTCACAGCCATCTGCTTTCAGTACTTTACCTTTCATAACCAAGTGGTTTCTGGACAGTGTCTTATGATTCAAAACACACACACAAACACACACACACACACACACAAACACACGCATGCACACACACATACACACATATACACACATACACATATATACATGCACACAAACATACACACACATGCACACACATACACAGGCATATTAATACACACACATACACATGCACATACATACATATGCACACACACACACACACACACACACACACACACACACACACGAGGAGGCAATTACTTTGTTCAATTGAAAAGCTATTTTCCCCGTGACGTTAACTGAACATTTTTCTTTTCATACATAGTTTCTAGTCTTGAGATTTCCTTGCTAAACATAATCCCTCATTGTTGTGAAATAAACCTTACTCAAGTTCTTACTTCAAGAGCAATATGTGGCCAGACTCTTCACCAAAATATAATATAATAACCTCCAGCTCATCTCTCCATAGAGCAGTTCTGCAACCTCATGAGTGGGCCTCCATTCTCTACTCTTTTGGCACTGTGCTCTTCCAAATTTTCCCCAGAATTGTCTGTGAAGCTTTGCTTACAGCATTTTAGGGCTTTTAAGCTTGATGTTCAAATTTCAGGACATATTATGAATCTGTCATGAAGCTCATCACAATTAGTCTATAGTTAGAAGCAGAGACAGATGCTAATGTGTTGCTCGACTTTTTTCTATTTAGTTTAATTTCCCATTGGGCTGCCAATCTGTGGGTGAACCTTTCTGGAAACCGCATTATGGATATACACACCCAGAGATACAGTTCATAGTCCAGTCAAGTTGACAATGGAAAGTAAGCATTATACCTTGTCACCTTCCAGACCTCATATCATAGAAGTAAGGTGGAACGTAAGTTTACACCATGCCCTCCCGCTGTATGTTTATAGTTAAATGCCACTTATTATCAGTCACAATTCTAGTTTTTTAAAAGTATCTCTGTTCCTTGTTTGACAGGTTTTCAGATTATTCATATAAGAGAATCTTTACCATTTTCTGTGGATCACAGTCCAGATTCAAATGTGCCGCCTAACAGAATGATTTCATGCAATCTTTGAAGCAATGCAGGACTAATTCTCTAACCTCTCCACTGCCATTATTTGAAGAGCCTGATTGCTAGATTAAAGGAAAGACCTTAGGGACAGTCTGCAATATCTTTATTTCATCTTACTCCAGTTTGTCTCAAAGATTCACAGAGAAAGTCCCTACAAGAGTTGTAAATAGAAGTGCAAACATCACAAACCATGTATCAGAAAGGATGTAATAGAAGAAACATCACTGCACAGAACCAGAGACATGTTTTTGATATGACAGGAAGGGAGGTGAAAAGAGTCTGCTCACTGTTTCTGATCAGCTCTGGCTCAAAAGAACAAATTTGGTTATTCTTGGCTTCCAGGTCATTATCCTCAAAATGATAGAGTGAATTCCTTGAGGTTCCAATAAGAGACTTCAGGTTTGGGTGTTGAGAGGGACACTAAGAGGAGTTTCCTTAGAGATGTAAGTCTTGTTAGGAGAATTGTTAACCCCATGGTCATACAGATAGACAGCAGCATGAAAGAGCACTGATGAGAATCCAAGCAACATGGTAAAATGTGGGAAGTCCATTCTTATAGGTCTCAGAGAAATTGGGGGGTTTCATGAACTCAGGCTGACTAATTCCTATACAGAAGCAAAAGGAGGAGGAGGAGGAGGAGGAGGAGGAGGAGGAGGAGGAGGAGGAGGAGGAGGAGGAATAATCCCAGTGTAGGAATGTAGAACTCCAGTGATGTGTGTGGGACACATCTATTGAAGTTGAACATGCTACACAGGTGTGGGATGTGTTGTCATTAGTGGCTTTCTGTTCTCCTTGGGTCTGGTAGTTTGGGCATCTAAATTTTCTTTTTTTTTTCTGGCTGTGTCTCTCAGGAGCGATCTACATCCGGCTCCTGTCAGCCTGCACTTCTGTGCTTCATCCATCTTGTCTAATTGGGTGGCTGTATATGTATGGGCCACATGTGGGGCAGGCTCTGAATGGGTGTTCCTTCAGTCTCTGTTTTAATCTTTGCTCTCTCTTCCCTGCCAAGGGTATTGTTGGTCCCCTTTTAAAGAAGGAGTGAAGCATTCACATTTTGATCATCCGTCTTGAGTTTCATTTGTTCTAGGCATCTAGGGTAATTGAAACATTTGGGCTAATAGCCACTTATCAATGAGTGCATACCATGTATGTCTTTCTGTGATTGGGTTAGCTCACTCAGGATGATATTTTCCAGTTCCAACCATTTGCCTATGAATTTCATAAAGTCGTTGTGTTTGATAGCTGAATAATATTCTATTGTGTAGATGTACCACATTTTCTGTATCCATTCCTCTGTTGAAGGGCATCTGGGTTCTTTCCAGCTTCTGACTATTATAAATAAGGCTGCAATGAACATAGTGGAGCACGTGTCTTTTTTATATGTTGGGGCGGCATCTTTTGGGTATATGCCCAAGAGAGGTATAGCTGGATCCTCAGGCAGTTCAATGTCCAATTTTCTGAGGAACCTCCAGACTGATTTCCAGAATGGTTGTACCAGTATGCAATCCCACCAACAATGGAGGAGTGTTCCTCTTTCTCCACATCCTCGCCAGCATTTGCTGTCACCTGAGTTTTTGATCTTAGCCATTCTCACTGGTGTGAGGTGAAATCTCAGGGTTGTTTTGATTTGCATTTCCCTTATGACTAAAGATGTTGAACATTTCTTTAGGTGTTTCTCAGCCATTCGGCATTCCTCAGCTGTGAATTCTTTGATTAGCTCTGAATCCCATTTTTTAATAGGGTTATTTGTTTCCCTGAGGTCTAACTTCTTGAGTTCTTTGTATATTTTGGATATAAGGCCTCTATCTGTTGTAGGATTGGTAAAGATCTTTTCCCAATCTGTTGGTTGCCGTTTTGTCCTAACCACAGTGTCCTTTGCCTTAGAGACCTTTGCAGTTTTTTGAGATCCCGTTTGTCGATTCTTGATCTTAGAGCGTAAGCCATTGGTGTTTTGTTAAGGAAATTTTTTCCAGTGCCCATGTGTTCCAGATGCTTCCCTAGTTTTTCTTCTATTAGTTTGAGTGTGTCTGGTTTGATGTGGAGGTCCTTGATCCACTTGGACTTAAGCTTTGTACAGGGTGATAAGCATGTATCGATCTGCATTCTTCTACATGTTGACCTCTAGTTGAACCAGCACCATTTGCTGAAAATGCTGTCTTTTTTCCATTTGATGGTTTTGGCTCCTTTGTCAAAAATCAAGTGCCCATAGGTGTGTGGGTTCATTTCTGGGTCTTCAATTCTGTTCCATTGTTCTATCTGTCTGTCTCTGTACCAATACCATGCAGTTTTTATCACTATTGTTCTGTAATACTGCTTGAGTTCAGGGACAGTGATTCCCCCTGAAGTCCTTTTATTGTTGAGGATAGTTTTAGCTATCTTGGGTTTTTTGTTATCCCAGATGAATTTGCATGTTGTTCTGTCTAACTCTTTGAAGAATTGGATTGGTATTTTGATGGGGATTGCACTGAATCTGTAGATCACTTTTGGTAAAATGGCCATTTTTACAATATTAATCCTGCCAATCCATGAGCATGGGAGATCTTTCCATCTTCTGAGGTCTTCTTCAGTTTCTTTCTTCAGTGTCTTGAAGTTCTTATTGTACAAATCTTTTACCTGCTTGGTTAAAGTCACACCGAGGTACTTTATATTATTTGGGTCTATTATGAAGGGTGTCGTTTCCCTAATTTCTTTCTCGGCTTGTTCTCTTTTGTGTAGAGGAAGGCTACTGCTTTATTTGAGTTAATTTTATACCCAGCCACTTTGCTGAAGTTGTTTATCAGCTTTAGTAGTTCTCTGGTGGAACTTTTGGGATCACTTAAATAAACTATCATATCATCTGCAAATAGTGATATTTTGACTTCTTCTTTTCCGATCTGTATCCCCTTGATCTCCTTTTGTTGTCTGATTGCTCTGGCTAGAACTCAAGAACTATATTGAATAAGTAGGGAGAGAGTGGGCAGCCTGAAGTGGATGTTCTCATGTGCTGAGCAGACTGTGCAATCATCTCCTGAATTGTGTTACAGGTGTGGACAAAGCCAATGCGATGCCAGCTCCAAGGATATTAAGGACCCATCTTCCCACTCAGCTACTGCCACCGTCTTTCTGGACAAACAACTGTAAGGTAAGACAGTAGCAGTTCCTATCGGGACTGGAGCAGGGAGCCCAGAGCCTCAGGCCTTCACAGCCTGAGTGAGTATAGCTTCCTTAGCAGTACCCTGAACCTCTGAGACCTAATACTGTGCAGTAAAGTCAAACACCATGCTAGATTTAGTAGAGTGGTTCCCCAGAGTCTTTCAAATGTGATGTGAAGGCCGAGGGCAGACTGAGGTATTGGGGATCATGTGTTCTTCAGTGAAGCAGACTGGGAGTGGGGAAAGGGAACCATAGACTGTAGGCTATAGGAGGGCTTATGGAGTGGAGCACAAAGAAGACTGAGCAGATCAAGTGCAAAGGACTGATGTTCAAAGGGTAAATCCCAGTGGAGCTGCAGAGGAGGCTTGGATGGAGCCTCAGAAGCCTCCAGGCTGCTTTCACTCTTTCTAGGATTATGTCATGTGTCCCAGTGTCTTGTCTATTATGTTCCTGACACATTGAGAGTGTTGGACCATGGTAGGAGTATACCATGGGTATACCAAGGAGTATGCCAAGGGTACAGTAATCGTGCAGTGAAGGGAGCTGAGATTCAAGGATGAGGCAATGGCTTTTCTAAGAATAATCTTTTTCTTTTTTAAATGGAAATAGTGAAAGAAAGATAAAAAGGGACTAGAGAAATGGGCTCAGTGCTTAAGAGTATTGACTGTTCTTCCAGAGGACAAAGGTTCAGATACTAGCTCACAACTGTCTGTAACTTCAGTACTAGGGGATATGATGCCCTCTTCTGGTTTGTATGGGTACTGCTTGCACATGGGTCATGATCATACAAGCAGGCAATGCATCAATGTAAATAAAACCATCACTTTTACTATATTAATCCTGCCAATCCATGAGCATGGGAGATCTTTCCATCTTCTGAGGTCTTCTTCAATTTCTTTCTTCAGTGTCTTGAAGTTCTTATTGTACAGATCTTTTACTTGCTTGGTTAAAGTCACACCGAGGTACTTTATATTATTTGGGTCTATTATGAAGGGTGTCGTTTCCCTAATTTCTTTCTCGGCTTGTTTCTCTTTTGTATAGAGGAAGGCAACTGATTTATTTGAGTTAATTTTATACCCAGCCACTTTGCTGAAGTTGTTTATCAGCTTTAGTAGTTCTCTGGTGGAACTTTTGGGATCACTTAAGGATTAATATAGTAAAAATGGCCATTTTACCAAAAGCAATCTACAGATTCAATGCAATCCCCATCAAAATACCAATCCAATTCTTCAAAGAGTTAGACAGAACAATTTGCAAATTCATCTGGAATAACAAAAAACCCAGGATAGCTAAAGCTATCCTCAACAATAAAAGGACTTCAGGGGGAATCACTATCCCTGAACTCAAGCAGTATTACAGAGCAATAGTGATAAAAACTGCATGGTATTGGTACAGAGACAGACAGATAGACCAATGGAATAGAATTGAAGACCCAGAAATGAACCCACACACCTATGGTCACTTGATTTTTGACAAAGGAGCCAAAACCATCCAATGGAAAAAAGATAGCATTTTCAGCAAATGGTGCTGGTTCAACTGGAGGGCAACATGTAGAAGAATGCAGATCGATCCATGCTTATCACCCTGTACAAAGCTTAAGTCGAAGTGGATCAAGGACCTCCACATCAAACCAGACACACTCAAACTAATAGAAGAAAAACTAGGGAAGCATCTGGAACACATGGGCACTGGAAAAAATTTCCTGAACAAAACACCAATGGCTTATGCTCTAAGATCAAGAATTGACAAATGGGATCTCATAAAACTGCAAAGCTTCTGTAAGGCAAAGGACACTGTGGTTAGGACAAAACGGCAACCAACAGATTGGGAAAAGATCTTTACCAACCCTACAACAGATAGAGGCCTTATATCCAAAATATACAAAGAACTCAAGAAGTTAGACCGCAGGGAAACAAATAACCCTATTAAAAAATGGGGTTCAGAGCTAAACAAAGAATTCACAGCTGAGGAATGCCGAATGGCTGAGAAATACCTAAAGAAATGTTCAACATCTTTAGTCATAAGGGAAATGCAAATCAAAATAACCCTGAGATTTCACCTCACACCAGTGCGATTGGCTAAGATCAAAAACTCAGGTGACAGCAGATGCTGGCGAGGTTGTGGAGAAAGAGGAACACTCCTCCATTGTTGGTGGGATTGCAGACTGGTAAAACCATTCTGGAAATCAGTCTGGAGGTTCCTCAGAAAATTGGACATTGAACTGCCTGAGGATCCAGCTATACCTCTCTTGGGCATATACCCAAAAGATGCCTCAACATATAAAAGAGACACGTGCTCCACTATGTTCATCGCAGCCTTATTTATAATAGCCAGAAAATGGAAAGAACCCAGATGCCCTTCAACAGAGGAATGGATACAGAAAATGTGGTACATCTACACAATAGAATACTACTCAGCTATCAAAAACAACGAGTTTATGAAATTCGTAGACAAATGGTTGGAACTGGAAAATATCATCCTGAGTGAACTAACCCAATCACAGAAAGACATACATGGTATGCACTCATTGATAAGTGGCTATTAGCCCAAATGCTTGAATTACCCTAGATCCCTAGAACAAACGAAACTCAAGACGGATGATCAAAATGTGAATGCTTCACTCCTTCTTTAAATGAGGAAAAAGAATACCCTTGGCAGGGAAGGGAGAGGCAAAGATTAAAACAGAGACTGAAGGAACACCCATTCAGAGCCTGTCCCACATTTGGCCCATACATATACAGCCACCCAATTGGACTAGATGGATGAAGCAAAGAAGTGCAGACCGACAGGAGCCGGATGTAGATCGCTCCTGAGAGACACAGCCAGAATACAGCAAATACAGAGGCGAATGCCAGCAGCAAACCACTGAACTGAGAATAGGTCCCCTATTGAAGGAATCAGAGAAAGAACTGGAAGAGCTTGAAGGGGCTCGAGACCCCAAAAGTACAACAATGCCAAGCAACCAGAGCTTCCAGGGACTAAGCCACTACCTAAAGACTATACATGGACTGACCCTGGACTCTGACCCCATAGGTAGCAATGAATATCCTAGTAAGAGCACCAGTGGAAGGGGAAGCCCTGGGTCCTGCTAAGACTGAACCCCCAGTGAACTAGTCTATGGGGGGAGGGCGGCAATGGTGGGAGGGTTGGGAGGGGAACACCCATAAGGAAGGGGAGGGGGGAGGGGGATGTTTGCCCGGAAACCGGGAAAGGGAATAACACTCGAAATGTATATAAGAAATACTCAAGTTAATAAAAAAAAATGGAAAAAAAAATAAAACCATCACATAATTTAAGCTTTAAGGATTGTTTTGAAAGGACTAAACTATTTATAGATAGCAGAAATATTGGTGGAGTTCCTACAATCAAATGACTTGTATTGTCTGTAAAGGTGGGTGAGGAATGCCAATTCTATTCCTGGCATTACTGAGACCAGCTATCATGAAATCACTGAGGAATACCTCTTGATATTATCTGAGATCAAATAAGCTGAGGAAATTCCCAAGTTACAAAAAAATATAACTGAAATAAAATTAAGAAAAGCATAATTATCATGGACCTGTGCAGTGGTATTTGATCCCCTGGATAATTCAGCAACATTAGCTTTAATGTTTGCACAGGGATTGAAACAGAACATGAACACAAGGAGATAAGAGAATGAGGAGAGAGCATAGGAATCATGGGTCATCATCTTCCATGTATATGTAGGTGGAGGAGTTGAGCTCTGTGGTACTGAGAACCGTCTTCAATGGGTGTATTTTCAGTTTTGAATGAGTGAGGTTATTAAGTATATAAAACAAGCCAAAGAAAATGAACAAATAGAAAGCAGCAGGCAAATGGAAGGGTGGAGAGAGAGAGGGGGGGGGTGGGGAGGGAGCGAGGGAGGGAGGGAGAGAGAGAGAGAGAGAGAGAGAGAGAGAGAGAGAGAGAGAGAGAGAGATAACAAACAACAAATCAGGTCCTCAAGCAGAAATTGCCTGGACAAGCCCTCTTGAAACTGACACTTGTTGTTCCCAGCACAGAGATTCTCAGGCAGAGCATAGAGTGTCCCTGGGCAAGGCTTCCAGGTCAAGGAACAAATCACAGTAGAAAGATAATATTACAAAGGGAGGACTCACAAACATCTAGCAAAAACTACTGATGAATCTCCATTGGGATAGCCAGTCAATTTACTCATAAAATACCCAGGCTGATCAGAATATTCCTCCAAGTAAAGGACAGGTAGGAAAGAGATAACATCAGGAGATCCTGTGCTCACACCATTTTCAAGAAACTGAGGAAATTCAAGCATCAGCTGGAGTTTCACACTGAGGTTTCTCTCTATGGCTAAGGTTTCCAAGAGCTGATCTTCTAGTATCTCTTTCCCAATGGGCTAAACAAAGTAACACCTTTACAAAAGAGTTCACCTTCCAGATGTTCTCAGTAACTGGTTTTTTACTTGGGATATTTTGCTCTTCTCTTCCCTCCTTGTCACAGAGTTCATGGAGTAGTCTCTCCCCAGATAAGGGATCTTGGTGTACACTTAGAAAAATATATTTGGTGTTGAAGTGCGTATGGAGTAACCCAACTTCTGAAGCCAGCTTCTCAGTGAATTCAAACAACAGAAGGAAATTTACCAATATAGTATACATTGTAGGTGGTAAAGAAGACTGTAGGCAACTTCTGGGTAGTCTTGTGTCATCTGTCAAAGGTTTTAAAGATTAATTCCCTATTCTTACCCTGGACTATAAGCTCTTACAAATCAGCATAAGATGACCCCAGTACCAGAAACACCAGTATATCTAACAGAAATACACATGATCTTATCTGAAGAGTCATCTCAGCTCAGATCCCCAGATTACTACTGTGATCATGATCATACATTACAACATACATACATACATACATACATACATACATACATACATACAACATACATAAGGAAAGAGACCTTCATGAGGGTGTCTGCTAAAGAACAGTTCAAGTTGGCTCCTAAAAACTTCTGACAAACCTGTTATATGCAAAAATAAGAAAATGTTAATGCGGCTGCTCCCAAACCCCGTGGGAGAGAGACTTCACCGCCTGGACAGGTAGGCACTCCTGAGACTGCAGAGCAGAAGAGACCACCAACATTGCCCAACCCTGCCCACATCCCTGGCCCAAGAGGAAACTGTATATGACCTCTGGGTTCCCTTGGATAAGGGCACAGCAGCAGCGGGTCAAGAGCGTCTGAGACACCCCCAGAACCTGAAGGGACCGACCAGATAAACAGTTCTCTACACCCAAATCCTGTGGGAGGGAGAGCTAAACTTTCAGAGAGGCAGACAAGCCTGGGAAACCAGAAGAGACTGCACTCTGCACACATTACTGATTCCAGAGGAAAACACCAAACGCCATCTGGAACCCTGGTGCACGGAAGCTCCTGGAAAGGGCAGCACAGAACTTCCTAGTTGCTCCCCCACGGAGAGCTCGTAGGCAGCACCCCACAAGCAAACTTGAGCCTCAGCACCACAGGTAAGACCAACCTTCCTACTCCAAGCGACCTCCCTAGTGAACTCAGGACACAGGCCCACAGGAACAGCTAAAGACCTGTAGATAGGAAAAACTACACGCCCGAAAGTAGAACACTCTGTTCCCATAACTGACTGAAAGAAAACAGGAAAACAGGTCTACAATACCCCTGAAACACAGTATTATAGAACAGTCTAGCCACTGTCAGAAATAGCAGAACAAAGTAACACCAGAGATAATCTGATGGTGAGAGGCAAGCGCACGAACCCAAGGAACAGAAACCAAGACTACATGGCATCATCAGAGCCCAATTCTTCCACCAAAGCAAACACTGAATATCCAAACACGCCAGAAAAGCAAGATCTAGTTTCAAAATCATATTTGATCATGATGCTGGAGGACTTCAAGAAAGATGTGAAGAACTCCCTTAGAGAAACACAGGAAAACATAAAGAAACAAGTAGAAGCCTACAGAGAGGAATCACAAAAATCCCTGAAAGAATTCCAGGAAAACACAATCAAACAGTTGAAGGAATTAAAAATGGAAATAGAAGCAATCAAGAAAGAACACATGTAAACAACCCCGGATATAGAAAACCAAAAGAAGAGACAAGGAGCTGTAGATACAAGCTTCACCAACAGAATACAAGAGATGGAAGAGAGAATCTCAGGAGCAGAAGATTCCATAGAAATCATTGACTCAACTGTCAAAGATAATGTAAAGCAGAAAAAGCTACTGGTCCAAAACAAAGAGGAAATCCAGGACTCAATGAGAAGATCAAACCTAAGGATAATAGTTGTAGAAGAGAGTGAAGACTCCCAACTTAAAGGACCAGTAAATATCTACAACAAAATCATAGAAGAAAACTTCCCTAACCTAAAGAAGGAGATACCCATAAGCATACAAGAAGCCTACAGAACTCCAAATACATTGGACCAGAAAAGAAACTCCTCCCGTCACATAATAGTCAAAACACCAAACGCACAAAATAAAGAAAGAATATTAAAAGCAGTAAGGGAAAAAGGTCAAGTAACATATAAAGGCAGACCTATCAGAATCATACCAGACTTTTCTCCAGAAACTATGAAAGCCTGAAGATCCTGGACAGATGTCATACAGACCCTAAGAGAACACAAATGGCAGCCCAGGTTACTGTATCCAGCAAAACATAGATGGAGAAACCAAGATATTCCATGACAAAACCAAATTTAAACAATATCTTTCTACAAATCCAGCACTAAAAATGATAATTAATGGTAAAACCCAACATAAGGAGGCAAGCTACACCCTAGAAGAAGCAAGAAACTAATCGCCTTGGCAATGAAACAAAGAGAAGAAAAAGCACACAAACATAACCTCATATCCAAATATGAATATAACAGGAAGCAATAATCACTATTCCTTAATATCTCTCAACATCAATGGACTCATCTCCCCAATAAAAAGACATAGATTAACAAACTGGATACGCAACAAGGACCCTGCATTCTGCTGCCTACAAGAAACACACCTCAGAGACAAAGACAGACACTACCTCAGAGTGAAAGGCTGGAAAACAACTTGCTGAGCAAATGGTCAGAAGAAGCACGCTGGAGTAGCCATTCTAATATCAAATAAAATCAATTTTCAACTAAAAGTCATCAAAAAAGATAAGGAAGGACACTTCATGTTCATCAAAGGAAAAATCCACCAAGATGAACTCTCAATCCTAAATATCTATGCCCCAAATACAAGGGCACCTACATACGTAAAAGAAACCTTACTAAAGCTCAAAACACACATTGCACCTCACACAATAATAGTAGGAGATTTCAACACCCCACTCCCATCAATGGACAGATCATGGAAACAGAAATTAAACAGAGACGAAGACAGACTAAGAGAAGTCACGAACCAAATGGACTTAACAGATATTTATAGAACATTCTATCCTAAAGGAAAAGTATATACCTTCTTCTCAGCTCCTCATGGTACTTTCTCCAAAATTGACCATATAATTGGTCAAAAAACGGGCCTCAACAGGTACAGAAAGATAGAAATCATCCCATGCGAGCTATCAGACCATCACGGCCTAAAGCTGGTCTTCAATAACAAAAAGGGAAGAACGCCCACATATACGTGGAAGTTGAACAATGCTCTACTCAACGATAACCTGGTCAAGGAAGAAGTAAAGAAAGATATTAAAGACTTCTTAGAATTTAATGCAAATGAAGGTACAACATACCCAAACTTATGGGACAAAATGAAAGCTGTGCTAAGAGGAAAACTCATACCTCTGAGTGCCTGCAGAAAGAAACAGGAAAGAGCATATGTCACCAGCTTGACATCACACCTAAAAGCTCTAGAACACAAAGAAGCAAATACACCCAGGAGGTGTAGAAAGCAGGAAATAATCAAACTCAGAGCTGAAATCAACCAAGTAGAAACAAAAAGGACCATAGAAAGAATCAACAGTACCGAAAGTTGGTTCTTTGAGAAAATCAACAAGATTGATAAACCATTAGCCAGACTAATGAGAGGACACAGAGAGTGTGCCCAAATTAACAAAATCAGAAATGAAAAGGGAGACATAACTACAGATTCAGAGGAAATTCAAAAAATCATCAGATCTTACTATAAAAGCTTATATTCAACAAAACTTGAAAATCTGCAGGATATGGACAATTTCCTAGACAGATACCACGTACCGAAGTTAAATCAGGAACAGATAAACCAGTTAAACAACCCCATAACTCCTAAGGAAATAGAAGCAGTCATTAAAGGTCTCCCAACCAAAAAGAGCCCAGATCCAGACGAGTTTAGTGCAGAATTCTATCAGACCTTCATAGAAGACCCCGTACCATTATTATCCAAACTATTCCACAAAATTGAAACAGATGGAGCACTACCAAATTCCTTCTATGAAGCCACAATTACTCTTATACCTAAACCACACAAAGACCCAACAAAGAAAGAGAACTTCAGACCAATTTCCCTTATGAATATCGACGTAAAAATACTCAATAAAATTCTGGCAAACCGAATCCAATAGCACATCAAAACAATCACCCATCATGATCAAGTTGGCTTCATCCTAGGCATGCAGGGATGGTTTAATATACAGAAAACTGATTTATTTCAGTTAATTTTATACCCAGCCACTATGCTGAAGTTGTCTATCAGCTTCAGTAGTTCTCTGGTGGAACTTTCAACCACCATGATTTTTTCAACGTGATCCATTATATAAACAAACTGAAAGAACAAAAGCACATGATCATTTCATTAGATGCTGAGAAAGCATTTGACAAAATTCCACACCCTTTCATGATAAAAGTCCTGGAAAGAATAGGAATTCAAGGCCCATACCTAAACATAGTAAAAGCCATATACAGCAAACCAGTTGCTAACATTAAACTAAATGGAGAGAAACTTGAAGCAGTCCCACTAAAATCAGGGACTAGACAAGGTTGCCCACTCTCTCCCTACTTATTCAATATAGTACTTGAAGTTCTAGCCAGAGCTATCAGAAAACAAAAGGAGGTCAAGGGGATACAGATCGGAAAATTAGAAGTCAAAATATCAGAGCTATCAGAAAACAAAAGGAGGTCAAGGGGATAGAGATCAGAAAAGAAGAAGTCAAAATATCACTATTTGCAGATGATATGATAGTATATTTAAGTGATCCCAAAAGTTCCACCAGAGAACTACTGAAGCTGATAGACAACTTCAGCATAGTGGCTGGGTATAAAATTAACTGAAATAAATCAGTAGCCTTCCTCTACACAAAAGAGAAACAAGCCGAGAAAGAAATTAGGGAAACGACACCCTTCATAATAGACCCAAATAATATAAAGTACCTCAGTGTGACTTTAACCAAGCAAGTAAAAGATCTGTACAATAAGAACTTCAAGACTCTGAAGAAAGAAATTGAAGAAGACCTCAGAAGATGGAAAGGTCTCCCATGCTCATGGATTGGCAGGACTAATATAGTAAAAATGGCCATTTTACCAAAAGCGATCTACAGATTCAATGCAATCCCCACTAAAATACCAATCCATTTCTTCAAAGAGTTAGACAGAACAATTTGCAAATTCTTCTGGAATAAGAAAAAACCCAGGATAGCTAAAACTATCCTCAACAATAAAAGGACTTCAGGGGGAATCACTATCCCTGAACTCAAGCAGTATTACAGAGCAATAGTGATAAAAACTGCATGGTATTGGTACAGAGACAAACAGATAGACCAATGGAACAGAATTGAAGACCCAGAAATGAACCCACACACCTATGGGCACTTGATTTTTGATAAAGGAGCCAAAAGCAGCCAATGGAAAAAAGATAGCATTTTCCGCAAATGGTGCTGGTTCAACTGGAGGTCAACATGGAGAAGAATGCAGATCAATCCATGCTTATCACCCTGTACAAAGCTTAAGTCCAAGTGGATCAAGGACCTCCACATCAAACCAGATACACTCAAACTAATAGAAGAAAAACTAGGGAAGCATCTGGAACACATGTGCACTGGAAAAAATTTCCTGAACAAAACACCAGTGGCTTACGCTCTAAGATCAAGAATCGACAACTGGGATCTCATAAAACTGCAAAGCTCTGTAAGGCAAAGGACACTGTGGTTAGGACAAAACGGCAACCAACAGATTGGGAAAAGATCTTTACCAATCCTACAACAGATAGAGGCCTTATATCCAAAATATACAAAGAACTCAAGAAGTTAGACCGCAGGGAGACAAATAACCCTATTAAAAAATAGGGTTCAGAGCTAAACAAAGAATTCACAGCTGAGGAACGCTGAATGGCTGAGAAACACCTAAAGAAATGTTCAACATCTTTAGTTATAAGGGAAATGGAAATCAAAACAACCCTGAGATTTCACCTCACACCAGTGAGAAAGGCTAAGATCAAAAACTCAGGTGACAGCAAATGCTGGCGAGGATGTGGAGAAAGAGGAACACTCCTCCATTGTTGGTGGGATTGCAGACTGGTACAACCATTCTGGAAATCAGTATGGAGGTTCCTCAGAAAATTGGACATTGAACTGCCTGAGGATCCAGCTATACCTCTCTTGGGCATATACCCAAAAGATGCCGCAACAGATAAAAAAGACACGTGCTCCACTATGTTCATAGCAGCCTTATTTATAATAGCCAGAAGCTGCAAAGAACCCAGATGCCCTTCAACAGAGGAATGGATACAGAAAATGTGGTACATCTACACAATGGAATATTACTCAGCTATCAAAAACAATGACTTTATGAAATTCGTAGGCAAATGGTTGGAACTGGAAAATATCATCCTGAGTGAGGTAACCCAATTACAGAAAAATACACATGGTATGCACTCATTGATAAGTGTCTATTAGCCCAAATGCTTGAATTACCCTAGATGCCTAGAACACTTGAAACTCTATACGAGTGATCAAAATGTGAAATTTTCACTCCTTCTTTGAAAGGGGAACAAGAATATCCTTGGCAGGGAATAGAGAAGCAAAGATTAAAACAGAAACAGAGGAACACCCATTCAGAGCCTGCCACACATGTGGCCCATACATATACAGCCACCCAATTAGACAAGATGGATGAAGCAAAGAAGTGCAGGCAGACAGGAGCTGGATGTAGATCTCCTCTGAGAAACACAGCCAGAATACAGCAATACAGAGGCGAATGCCAGCAGCAAACCACTGAACTGAGAATAGGACCTTCATTGAAGAAATCAGAGAAAGAACTGGAAAGCTTGAAGGGTATCGATACACCATATGAACAACAATGCCAAGCAACCAGAGCTTCCAGGGACTAAGCCACTACCTAAAGACTATACATGGACTGACCCTGGACTCTGACCTCATAGATAGCATTGAATACCCTAGTAAGATCATCAGTGTAAGGGGAAGCCCTGGATCCTGCTAAGACTGAACGCCCAGTGAACGTGATTACTGGAGGGAGGGCGGCAATGGTGGGAGGATGCGGAGGGGAACACCCATAAAGAAGGGGAGGGGGAGGGATTAGGGGGACGTTGGCCCGTAAACCGGGAAAGGGAATAACACTCCAAATGTAAATAAATACTCAAGTTAAAAAAACAAATAAATAAAAAAACAAACAAAAAAAATGACAAAAAAAGAAAATGTTAATGCTGTACCAAATAAATCATTGTATCAAATATCACATAAAGAAAGTATATGTGACTTTAGGTTGAATCATCAAATAAAGCAATGGTGTTTTATAATTGCTTACACATATATGTATATATCATTATATATTATATACATTATATATTATATATACATATTTAACGATTTATATATACAACACAAAATTAAAAACCAGAACGAGCCTAACCCTCAGACTGTGTGCATCTGAATAGAGAAATGTATGGACATGGAAAGGGATGAATGAGGGCTGAGGAAAGGTGAGAGTTATGCCATGTGGCTGGAAAGCACATCCCTGAAAAGGAAAGATGAAACTCCTAAAATGTCAGTCAATACTGAGGTGAAAGAGCCTGAGTACAAAGTGCAAGAATTAAATTAAAAAATAAATAAATAATCTGACACTTTAGAAAATTCTTTCCATTGGTGCACAGCAGCATTTTGACTTGGAGAATACAAGGGCAAGATAACAAAGTCTCCCAACAGGGTCCTTATTGAAATGCACCTAGTGTTTGCTTATTCTGTGTAGAAACACACAGATTTTAAAGTGATCATCATGGAAGAAAGTGTGTGCTCATATCAAGTAGGATCCACGGTGCTGCTCCACGCCAAAACAGCAGGTGGAGCAATTGCTTTCTCAGAAATCAGGCTGAGGTTTCTGGAAGGCTCAGTGGCTCTGTAGTTGATTCAGAGTATGTAGAGGAAGAGTTTGCCCCTGATAACAAAAGGGAAATCAAGAATTGAGATAAATTTTAATGAGTTAGGGCTGGGCTGGGAGTATCATAATTGGTGACATTGCTCTAGGCTGAGTCTCAGTGCTAGGGCAGGAGAGCTGAGCATTCCCCAAAAGGACTCACCCAGAGGGAGAACTAGGGAGTTCCAATATTTGTGTTCCTTTAACTCACCTCTCTTCTTCTCCAAAGTACCTTTATGTGGCTCGAAACGCCAAAGATGCATGGTTTCCTACCAACACTTCTACAGAATGTGCCAGGTGCTCCCCAATCCAGGCACCTGGAATGAGTATTTTGAAACCTTCATCAATGGAAAAGGTAAATAAAAATGCATTGTCCCTCTGTGGTTTTACCCCGATTAGGCTGAGCTGAGAGAACAACCCCTGACAGTTGATCCCCCAGAGTTTCCTGTGCCTCCTATCCTGGCCTCTATTCGGGGATTCCTGACCTATAGACTTTCCTCAGCCTGTGTGACCCTGTCATAATATCAGGGTGCAAGTGATTGTGCATGATCAATATGAAGCCACTTTAATTCTCATATTAAAGAAAAGCCCCCAATACTGACAGAAACTACGTGACCTCAGAATCGAGCAGCTCAGTGATGCTGGGAAATATCTAATACAGAATTTTTCCTTCTCTGATGTACCTGAAGCCAGAAAAAAGAAAAAAAGAAAGAAAGAAAGAAAGAAAGAGAGAGAGAGAGAGACAGAGACAGAGACAGAGACAGAGACAAAGAAAGAAAGAAAGAAAGAAAGAGAGAGAGAGAAAGAGAGAGAGAAAGTAAAAGAAAAAAGGAAAGTCAAACTTTCCTGACTTGGAATATTTGTGTCCATGAAAACAATTCTTGTTTTTCACAGTAAGTTGGGGATCTTGGTTTGACCATGTGAAAGGATGGTGGGAAATTCGAGACAGATACCAGATTCTCTTCCTCTTCTATGAAGACATGAAGAGGGTAAGTAAATTACTTCTTCAGCATCAGGGACAGGGAAGCTGCTTTAGGAATGTGGTTCTGACAGGGATGTCTGGATAAATGTGATAGTGTGAAAACTCTTTTCCAGTCCAACTAATGCTACCCTCACTCACAGGACCCAAAGCGTGAAATCCAGAAGGTAATGCAGTTCATGGGCAAGAATTTGGATGAAGAGGTCGTGAATAAAATAGTCCTGGAGACATCGTTTGAGAAAATGAAAGACAATCCTTTGACAAATTTTTCCACAATCCCCAAGACTATCATGGACCAGTCCATTTCCCCTTTCATGAGAAAAGGTCTGTGGGGCTTATTTATCTCTAATTCTGAGGCAGTCCCTCTCCAATCCACATATTGTGATTCTAAGAAAGCTAGAGATTTGTTCCTAGTGTACAAGAAGCTCTACAAAGCAAGTCTTACAGATAACTAAGACAGACTCCCCTTGGTGCACACCTCCTTGGGATCCCTGCCTGCGGTTAGACTCATCAGAGCTGACATCTAGTTTGATTCTGTCTCCAAATCATGACTCATGACACTTTCAGGACTTTCAGCATGTATTACTGAGACCCAGGCCCTTAATGCTTCCTAGATTTTGAAAAAAAAAAATCTGATTATCCCTGGTGATTCACTTTTAAGTGGGGAATGTTATTTTTTAAAGTTAGTATACTCAATAACTTTCTAAAACTCAACAGTTCGATGATTTCACACAGATCCTCAGTAAACCCACTTTCCAAAAAGGTAGATACAGAATGAAACCCATCCCACTGTCTCATTAACATCTGCACTTTTTTCCACTGCTATGCAACCAGGACTAGGTTTTATAAACAGCTGCAGAACTTTTTTTCTTTTACTTTCAGCACATGAGTTAATCCATTGCCCTTGCAGTATTCCCTCTTTTCTCTCTTAGACTTTGGTAAGGTTTGAGAAGCACCCTTTTTCCCAGTCTATCCATGTCCACTCTTCTCTGCACTCACTTGTGTTTGCTTCTTTGCTTGCTTGCTTTGGCCATAAAAACACAACTAAGAATACCATGACAGAAACCTGTTCACTAACACAAACCGTGATTACCTTACATACTTTTGCTTACCAGAATATGAGCTATCCCTCCAGGAAAAGAAATACTGATCTCTACGCATGACTATCTATACAGGACTCATGGATATCCTGTTATTCTTCCAAGTATTTCTCTTATTATAGATATTGTGTCCATATTTTTATGATTAATGCTACAATGAACATTTCTTGTTCATCAAGTTGGACAATTTTCTTTAAGAATCACAAGTGTTACAGTGATTATCTCTCTAAAATTATTTAAAATAATAAAAATAGAATCTCGTTCCAATAACATAATTTACTAAAAACAATTCATAGAAATAAACGATGCAGTTCAATACATTCTTACAAACAAATAAAACTAAGTGATCAAAGTAAAAAGAATTCCATCAGCTTGGTTGATATCCTGCCATATCCTTTGCAGGCAATCTTTCCTTCAGAAGAAAATATTCCCATTTCTCACTGTAAGTTGGTTTTGTTTGTTCTTAGGTGGCATATACTTGGAGTGTCACAATATGTATTTTCTTATGCCCCAGATCTCTGGCCAGTATAACATCTTAAGATCTCCTTGTATGGCTATATGTCTACCATTCCTTCATTTTCATAATTGTTACTACCTAATATGTGTGTGTAGCACAGTAGAGCCAAGATTCTGGGTCACATTGAATTGATTGATTTTATTTAGATGCCAGCGCCCCAGCACAAAGACAACTAAACCCCCTTCTCATTCAGGAGAGGTAAAGTGGTGAGGAATTGAGCTCCTGTCAGGACAGCACCAATGTGGGTACTGCACACTCCAGTCAGGGATACAGTCTGTCAACCACACACTGATGCTTTTGTCTGGCCTTTGTCCTTTAGGAATTGTGGGTGATTGGAAAAACCACTTTACTGTGGCCCAGAATGAGAGGTTTGATGAAATCTATGAGCAAAAGATGGATGGAACCTCTCTAAACTTCTGCATGGAACTCTGATCAAGATGAGAAGATAGACATCAAGGACAGGAGTCTGTCTGCAAGCCTCAATCCAGCCAAAGGAAGATCAGTAAGCAAACTGTAAATGCCAAGGACTGTGACACCGACTCTGTTATTACTGACATCACATTACAATTCACAAAATCATATTATGTCCAGTGTATACTTTCTCCACTATTCAGTACAAATCAGTAAGATGGCTTAATAAGCTAATAAATAAACAAACTTGAATAGTATAAATTTTATGATGACATCTTTCTAGGAGGTATAGCCTATATTCTAACTCTAAATAACTATCTTATGCACAAAAACACAAATATTAGAAATCATCTAAATGAATGTACAGAAATTCCTAATGTCTTTCTGCTCAATCAGTATTTTTCCTGGTTACAGTGGGAAGACTCAGTTTGTGGACAACTTGTTGCAACATGCTCACTGGAACATTTTCTACCTGGTAGGAGGAAATTGAGGGAAGGACTTCAAGGAGATGTCAGAAATCCAAATCTTAATAAACGGAATCCTAGTTCTGAGTCATAAAAGAAACAGAAGAAAGGCATGAGGGTGACCTTTGGAAAGCACAAATTGTGTCTTGATAAAAGCAGAATGGAAGCTTTGTGTTCAACTTGCCGCCAATTTGCATTTTGATCTCCTGTCATCTCTTCTGAGGAACAGCTTGTACTTTTGCCCACTTTAGCAGAGTCTATCTGCATTTGCTTGCCAGCATACTTCCTTCCACCTCCCACTCGCTCCATGTCTTGGGCATCCTTTTACTCCCAGTAACCAGGCAATATGGAGAACACAGCATGTTGCATGACTGAATGATGGCTCAGAAGACAGAAAGGCACACATGTTTAGGTCACAAACTCTCAGCACTTACCCTTTTACTTTAGTTGCAGACATCAGCACTGCTAAGTTGAGATCAGCAGGAGCAGCCTGTGGTGTGAGCAGGAGCCTGGGGTATTTAGCATGAGCTAGAATGCCATTTGCTTTCTAGCACTCAATCCTGCAATGGCCATGTGATGAGGATGTGGGCACAGCATGTGTTACTACCAGCAAGAGCTATGAGAAGGTGTAGTACAAGTTAGTGGGTGGAAGCTAAGAAACTGGAACATGGCCTAGAAGAGAATGAGTGCTCCTGGCCCTTGGTCTTCCTTTCCCTTGTTTCTTGGCCATGAAAAATTCAATAAAATAAGGTGGATAGTTTTGCTTTGCCATTTACCCTCACCATGATATTCTGTCCATCTCTCCACAGAATGTAAATTCCAAACCCAAGAGCTAAAATAAAGCTTTTGTCTTTATAAGTTGCTTTTCCCAGATAATTGTTATAATGAAAGAAAGCTCACTAATACATTCCCAATGATGTGGTTATAAAATACTAGAAAAGTCTGAAATTTTGTTGAACTTATAGACAATCGCTTGGTTACTGCCGAAATCTAACAATATGTGTATAGTTAATTAACAATGTCTATTATATTAAAAAATTATATCCTAATTGTATTGTAAAATTTTATTGTTTGGTTCTAAGTCTTGAAATTATTCAAAGTTTCTCTAGGTAGAGAGTCCCCTCTTACAATCCAAACTAAACTGAAATCCCTACATCTGCCTCCTGTCAGGGTTAAGTTCATAAGAGCCCAGAGTCACTCTAGCCTATAAAAAGAATGACTCTGGTCTCCAACCATCTACTGGTTAACTGTAGATTTAAGGTAAACTTTGGAAACATAATAGTGTCGAACTTAAGCCTCTTTTGGCTTTATTTTTCTGGGAGTTTCCTTTGTATTCAGAAATTAAAATAGCAGAACTTGAAAGAGATAAATTGTAAAACGTACTATGTTGGCTTTGTACACGATTGTATTCATAATTTACACATTGGCAATTTTTAACTATTACTTTTAGAGAAAAGAATTAATCAAGTAAATGAAACATTACATCAGAAGAGTAGTTAAGTAACTGTTAGAACGTTTATAAACATTTTAGTTTTACTAGTATTGACTTATGATTATTTTACTAGCACGTCTCTATATACACAAAATTCAATAAAAGAGTTTCAGTTACTCCATTTGTTTGCTATCAATCATTTATTTATTTCTGCTCATTATAAATACTGATAACAGACTGGGTGCAGGAAAATGGATAGTAAAAATGATTCAGTCCAGTTTAAGAATGAGCCAATTAATAAGCTCATGCAACCTTCCTCAGCAGACCTCTCTTACATCTGGTATCACTAACACCTTGAGGTCTCCAATGCTTTTTGTCCTTCATGGTTACAGCTTTACTCTTGGATTTTGGGGGTACTGTTGAGGATCAGGGATCCATCCCCTTCTGTGGCAGTCTCAGTTCAGACTGACACCTTTTAAACAAATGTGCATGTTCAGAAGTTGAAGTCTGCTATAGGTGGAGTTTTTCCTCAGTGTATGTTCATATCATCCCACAGCAGAGCAGGGGATTACAGGTAACAATCACAGCCTCTTTTTCAGCATACACCTTAGCTGAAATTTTCACTTTGTCTTTTCCTAGTCAGTAATCTGCAGATTTTTTTCCAATCTGTCTATCCAACAGTTGCTCTTTTTCACCACAGATGTAGACAAGAGAGTTCAGAAGAAGCCACAGCATAGCCTAAATGCTCTCTTGTCTTGAAATTACCTGTGCCAACTAATTAGTTCCTAATTATTTGATTTAATTTTCAGTTTAAGTGCTCAATTCTTAGCATCCATTCGTGAATTCAAGTACACCTAAGTTCATAATAGAAGCATTTTTACAGCTTTACACATATATTGACCCTTAAACACGGATAGTAGGAGACTTCAATACCCTACTCAGTTGACATGTCACACAGACAAAACTAAATAGAGAAATACCAGAGCTAACTGACATCAAAAACTAAATGGATCTGACAAATATTTACAGAACATTTCACCCAAATACAAAGGAATATACTTTCTTCTTTGCACATCATAGAACTTTCTCCAAAATTGATCACATACTTAGACGCAAAGTCTTCACATACAAGAAAGTTGAAATAACTCTCTACATTCTGTCTATCACAAGAGAAGCTGGATACCAACAATAGAAAAATGAAACAAAAAACTAAAAGACAGAAATCTTTACAAACTCATGGTAAAAGAACAAGTCACTACTGAATGAAAGCAAGTCAAGCTAGAAATTAAGAAAGAAATTAAACACTTTCTAGAATTGAATGAAAATGGTTACTCTACATGTTCACACTTAAAGGACACAATAAAGACAGTTCTCAGAGGAACTAAGTGCTTCACAGGGTTGTTAAGAGCTGCTATATTAGAAACTGTGAGCATACCTGAAAGCTATAGCATAAAAGAAAGAAATCACAACCAAAAGAAGGAGATGGCAAGAAATAATCAAAGTCAGGGCTGAAGTAAATAAATTTGGAACAAATACAAAGAATCAATGTAACAAAAGGTTGATTTTTTGACAAAATCAGCAAGATTGACAAACTCTTAGTCAAATTAAATAAAAGACAGAGAGAAAATATCCAAAGTACCATGATTAGAAATGAAAAGAGAGAGATAACAACAGAAACTGAGAAAATCCAGAGAATCATAAGGAAATATATTAAAAACTTGCACTCCACAATTTGGAAAATCTTTTAAAAAAAGAATTTTCTTTTTCTAAATTCATTTATTTTATTGGATATTTTATGTGTTTAAATGTCAAATGTTATCCCCTTTCTCAGTACAACCCCTTTGCCATCACTCCTAATGCTCCCCTTCCCATCCACCCACTATGCTTCACTACACTGGCATTCCTCTACACTAGGAAATGAGCCTTCACAAGACAAAGGTCTTCTCTTCCTTTTGATACCAGTCGATGCATTCCTCTGCTACATATGCAGCTGGATCCATGGGTCTCCCCACATGTACTCTTCTCTCTGCCCTAGAGCACTAAGGTTACTGGATTATTCTGTATGTCCTGGGAATGGGAATTTATACCCCCAATGCTTAAACAGCAAATACTATACAATCTCCATAGCACAATTTGTACAAAGCCCTCAACAAATCTACTAAAAATCAGCAGTGTTTTCCATACATACAGGTGTTTGCTTGAAAATCCAATTCAAATTTGTTCAGCACTTTTCTAAAGAGGACACCTCTACCACAATCTTCAAAAGCCTGTATTAGTCCCAACACTTGCAATTTTGTTTAATCAATACACTTGTTAACATTTTCCAGATTGCACAGCACATCAGTAAAATTATTTGGATAACTGACATGGGGAAAAAGACACTAGAGAGCACACAATTCTGAAAGAACAAGCATAAACGATATAGGTATTCTCTCCAGGAACAACTTATCTAAGAAAGTAGCATGGTGCTGGAAGTAGTTTGAAATATTTGAGGCTTATGAAAAACATGAAAGAGACACAAAATATCACTGAGCATGCTTTGTATCTGGGACATAACACTATTCTCCCTCTGGAATATCAACCTCGTCTAAGATAAAGGTTCATGTCAGGATAAATGTAAGGTATTTGTTATCAAAGCTGATCATTCCCAGAACTGACGTCAATTCCCAGAAATTGAGTTTAATTCTCAGAACCCTCATGATGGAAGAAGAAAACAACTTCTGAAAAATTGTCTTTTGACTTCTAAATGCCTGCCTTGGCATTGGTGCCCCCACGACAGTATAAATTGTAAAAATCCCAAAACATAGAAATGAATGCCAAATGAACATAACATGGCCAAATAATTTTCTGGCATTAAATGGAAACAAAATTCAGGAAGAAGCTAAAACAAAAGCTATATAGGGGAGAAGATTAATTCTATCCAGTTTATATTTTCATTGGAAAACTTGCAAATACATCTATTGTTTATTCTCTCCAAATCTGTCTTCTTCTTGGCTGTGTTTGTGAATTTTGTCTATTCAAAATATGTCCTTAATATACGGTTTATAACTTCCCTTAAAACTGGGCTCACAAACCTCTTGATTTTGCTATTTTTGAATGATTACTATTTATTCAATTACATTAACTCTATGATTTAAATGCTCTTCTAAGCTGTAAAAGAAGTCTTTAGACAATAGTTTAAGACAAAGTCTGTGTTGTACATGTCAAGAAAGGGCATGTGTCCTGTATATATGGCCAGCCTTCTCCAGACCTGGTGGTTTATAGATTTAAAATCTATAAATTATGTGGATAAACTCACACAGAACAAACACACACACACACACACACACACACACACACACACACACACACAGAGAGAGAGAGAGAGAGAGAGAGAGAGAGAGACATTCTAATTAAAAAGTGCCATGCCACTCTAGAAAATAACTGTCACAGGTTTCACAGCTCTGTGCAAACACTAGCCAACATAAGAAACCCATGTTTACCATGAGCTGCCAGCATTTTAACTATTTCCACATTTGCAATGTGTTGTTTAGATTGCAAATAGAGAGTAAAATCCTCTAGCAAAAATAATTGTATAATATTTTTACTATGAACAAGGTATAATAAGACCACAATTTTAAAATGTCAAATAAATCACTCAATCACAATCTAGTATTTTTCAGTCTACCCCCATGTAGACTCATTCTGGGGACTGTGCCATCCAGTGTTCCCTCTCAACTGCCCCTCAGGTTTAAGTTTTTGGGGATGCATACTAGACCTTGGACCAGGTGAAGAGCTGGGATACACATCCCTAGGCTCCACTGCGGGTGCAGGCAAATTCTGAAAAGGACCCATGGCTCAGCACCTCAGGTCACTATGAGACACGCAAAAAGGTATTACAGTCCTAGAAACATAAATCTGTTTCACTCGCCCTTCCAGATGAGCACATGGACCCCATACAGTCCTGAGGTCCCATTCTTTTCACAGGGCTACATCCCTTTCCAGCACCCTGAACTTCCACATTAGCCAGCCATGCCCTTGCATTCAGCTATGCCCCTGAAACAACCACTTCTCAGGCAAAGAGATCTTACCCAGAATTGTCAAAGAAGTACCTATCCCAATTTGTAGAAGAGACTGGGGTATCATACTCAACTAAAACCTTGCACCTTGTGGATCATTTTCTCCCGACCGCCAAACTGCACAACACCAAATGTGGCATTTTTCCTGAGCATACTGGTCACCAAGAGAGGTTGGAGTGGGTGGGTGAGAGTGGGAGCATCCTCAAAGAGGCAAGAGGAGTGGGGAGGGGATGTGGGAGAAGGGGAATGGAGATAACATTTGAAATGTAAATACATAAAATATCCAAGAAGCATAAAATCAAATAAATAAATAAATAAATAAATAAATAAATAAATAAATAAATATTTTTTAAAAAGAGCTTAGGAGTCAAATGAATGACTCCTGTGATGATTTACTAAGTAAATCATATAGAGATGAATCTAAAAAAAAGTCTTCATTTTAGGAGAATGTTAATTTCCATTATTCATAATTAATAATCCCTAAACACAAATTGTTAATGAATAAAAATGTATGCTACATGGTTTTTTATTGTTATTTGGTTGGTTGGTTGGTTGGTTTCAGTGAGGAGTTAGACATCAGGAAGAATGGCAGTATGAGGATGTACAAACAATGACTTTAATATATGTGCTGGGTAGTTTTTGTCAACATGGCACAAACTAGAGTCACCAGGAATAAGAAACCCCAGTCGAGGAATTATGTCCATCAGATTGGTTTTTTTTTTTTGCAGGTCTGTGGAGCATTTAATTCATGATTGATATGGAGGGTACTGCCAAATGTGTGTGCCACCCCTTGGCAGGAGGTCCTGGTTTCTCTAAAGCACACCCAGACAATATGGAAAGCAGGGCAGCAACCAATGTAACTCCATGTTCTCCTCTTCATTCCTGTCTAAAGTTACTGTGTAAGCATTCCTTCATGATAGCCTAGCTTGTGAGATGAAATAAACTCTTTTTTCTCACCTTCCTTACTTCTAGCCAGTTTTTCTTAAAGCAACAGAGCATCAAGCTATTCCATGTATCAAGACTTAGATGTTCACTTGGCACCATCAGAGCCCAGTTCTTCCACCAAAGCAAATACTGAGTATCCAAACACACCGGAAAAGAAAGATTTGGATTTAAAATTATATCTCATAATGATAGAGGACTTTAAGAAGGACACAAATAACTCCCTTAAAGACATACAGAACAACACAAGAAGAACAAGTAGAAACCCTTGAAGAAGAAACACAAAAATCCCTTAAAATACAAACAAGTGAAGGAATTGAACAAAATCATCCAAAATTTAAAAATGAAACTAGAAACAATAAAGAAAGCAAAAAGGAAGACAATCCAGGAGATAGAAAACCTAGGAAAGAGATCAGGAGCCACAGATGCAAGCATCACAAACAGACTGCAAGAGATAGAAGAGAGAATCTCAGGGGCAGAAGATACCATTAAAAACATCATCACAATTGTCAAAGATAATGAAAAATGCAATAAGCACCTATCCCAAAACATTCAGAAAATCCGGGACACAATGAGAAGATCAAACCAAAGGATAATAGGTATAGAAGAGTGCAAAGCTTCCCAAGTAAAAGTACCAGTAAATATCTTCAAAAAATTACGGAAAAAAACTTCACTAACCCAAAGAAAGAGATGCAATAAGCATCAACATAAAAGAAGCCTACAGAACTCCAAATAGATTGGGCCAGAAAAGAAATTCTTCCCATCACATAATAGTCAAAACATCAAATGCACAAAACAAAGAAAGAATATTAAAGGCAGGAAGGGAAAAAGGTCAACTAACATATAATGGTAGACCTATCAGAATTACACCAGACTTCTCACCACAGATTATGAAAGCCAGAAGATCTTGGGCAGATATCATATGGAACTTAAGACAACATAAATGCCAGCCAAGGCAATATATCCAGCAAAAACTTCAATTAACATAGATGGAGAAACCAAGATATTCCATGATAAAACCAAACTTACACAATATATTTCTACAAATCCAGCCCTACAAAGGATAAGAGATAGAAAACTCCAAAACAAGGAGGGAAACTACACCTTAGAAAAAGTAAAAAACTAAAAGAAGAGAGACACACAAACATAATTCCACCTCTAACAACAAAATAATAGGAAACAACAATCAGTATTCCTTAATATCTCTCCAAATCAATGGACTCAATTCCCCAATAAAAAGACATAGACTAACAGACTGGATATGGAAAGAGGAACCAGAATTTTGCTGCATACAGAAAACACACCTCAGTGACAAAGATAGCCACTATTTCAGAGTATAAAGCTGGAAAACAATTTTCCAAGCAAATAATCCAAAAAACAAGCTGGAGTACACATTTTAATATTGAATAAAATCGACTTTCAACTGAAAGTCATCCAGAAAAATAAGGAAGGACACTTCATATACATCAAAGGAATAATCCACCAAGATGAACTCTCAATCCTGATTATGTATGCTCCAAATGCAGGGGTAACTACATTCATAAAACAAACCTTACTAAAGCTCAAATCACATATTACACCTCACAAACTAATAGTAGCAGATTTCAATACCTCACTCTCATCAATCGACAGATCGTGGAAAGAGCAAATAAACAGACATACAGAAACTGCAGAAGTTATGAACCAAATGGATTTAACAGATATTTATAGAACATTTCATCCTAAGACAAAAGAATATACCTTCTTTTCAGCACCTCATGGTCCTTTCTCCAAAACTGGCCATATACTGAGTCACAAAACAGGCCTCAACAGATACAAGAAGATTGAAATAACCCCATACATGTTATCACCATAATCTAAGGCTCGTATTTAATAACAACAAAAACGACAGAAAGCCTGCATATACATGGAAGTTGAGCAATGTTTTACTCAATGGTCAAGGAAGAAATGAAGAAAAATTAAAAACTTTTTAGAATGTAATGAAAATTAGGGCACAACATACCCAAATTTATGGGACACAATGACAGCAGTGCTAAAGGGAAAACTCATAGTTGGGTACCTCCAAAAGAAACAGGAGAGAGACTACATCAGCAGCTTGACAGCACACCTAAAATCTCTAGAACAAAAAGAAGCAAATACACCCAAGAGGAGTAGATGACAGGAAATAATCAAACTCAGGGCTCAAATCAACCAAACTATACAAAGAGTCAACAAAACCAGGAACTGGTTCTTTGAGAAAATCAACAAGATAGATAAACCCTTAGCCTGACTATCCAAAGGGCATAGAGAGTGTATCCAAATTAACAAAATCAGAAATGAAATAGGAGAAATAACAATAGATTCTGAGGAAATTCAAAAGATCATCAGATCCTACTACAAAACCCTATATTCAAGAAAACGGGAAAATCTGGATGAAATACACAATTTTCTAAATAGATAACAGGTACCAAACTTAAATCAGGATTAGATAAACCATCTAAACAGGCCCATAGTAAGTAAAGGAATAGAAGCAGTCATTAAAAATCTCCCAACCAAAAAATGCTCAGTACCAGATGGATTTAGTGTAGAATTTTATGAGACCTTCATAGAAGACTTTACACCAATACTGGCCAAACTGTTTCACAAAATAGAAACAGAAGAAACACTATACAATTCCTTCTATGAAACCACAATTAAGCTTATACCTGAACCACACAAAGACCCAACAAAGAAAGAGAACTTCACACCAATTCCTCTTATGAATATTGATGTAAAAATACTCAATAAAATTCTCGCAAACCAAATCCCAAAACACATAAAAATGATCATCCATCAGGATCAATGAGGTTTCATCCCAGGAATGCAGGAATGGTTCAATATACAGAAATCCATCAACATAATCAACTATGTGAACAAACTCAAAGAAAAAACCCACATGATCATTTCATTAGATGCTGAGAAAGCATTTGACATAATTCACCAGCATGACTCATTGGCTCCAGATCCAGCTAAATGTCTCTAAGATGATATATTTCAATAGCAAGAAATGAAATGCATAAATCTGATGGGGACTTTGTGTACCCTTGCTACTCAGTGAGGGGCATTGCTCCATGTAGACTTTTACCCGATAGGAGAGAAATCAGATGAGTACCAGGACCCCACATCCTGTACCTCCTTCCTTCCCTATGTGCTGGAGGGAATAGGAGCAGGGGCAGTCAGTCCAGCTATTTGTAGCAGGGTCTTCACAAAGATCATCTCAAAACATTCCACAGGTATTCACCTCATAGAGGACAAAACTGAGTCCTTGAGATGCTCTTTACCTTGCTTTTTTGGACAGATCAGTTTTGGTTGGGACAGTGTTTTATGTTCTACCCAGTAAACCTTTTGACCATATGTAACCAGTGCACCTGGCTTCTTTGGAGACTCAGAGGCCAAATCCAGATCTCTCATTGACTGTCCTTTCTCTTCTAATATTTTCAGACTCTTTTGGACATATTCTATTGTGGAGGTTTACTTTCAGCATGTGTGCATTTAGTCTCATATAAATATATGTGAGTTGTGGTGCAAGAATTAGGTGCATATGTTTAGACATTTTGGTGAGGAATGCTTTACCTCCTTTGCTTCTTGGGCCTGATTTCTGAAAAGTAACAGGGCATCAGTGAGAAATCATTAACTTGTAGTCAGAGGTGACAGAAGAGACAATAAAGATGTCATTGTAGCGACTTTCACACTGGAAGACACTAAATTTTATATCTGTCTCAGTCCTGATTCCACTAAAAAAAATAAGCCTACTGTTATCTGCCAGGGTTACAGGTATTGGGCTTGGGGAATGTGAAACTCTTGGCCAGCTTCTTCATTGATCCATAACATTTCTTCTCTTGTAGGTCCCTGGCCACATCCTGAAGCTCATTTCCACTGCCCAATCCCAGGACCTTCACACTCAACACTCGTCCAGAGATGAAGGATAGCATGTCACACCACCCTTCTGCTGGGAGACCAGCAGGCCATTGCATGAGCTTTAAAGGATCATAGAGGCTCTACACAGCATCAGAAAGACATGTTGTGAATAACAATGAAATGGTTTCTATTCCATCATCTACCTATAGACTACCATCCTCACTTCTCAGCAGTATCTGGGAATAAAGACCCCCTGTGAAAGCCTTTCGGGAGATGAGATCCCCAATTCATTTTCATGCTTTCTACAGTGCAGAAATGTCATCTATGTCCTCTTGGATTACCAAGGAAACTGGCTTTATCAGATGAGGAACGTGTCTCAGTAGAGTCTTGAGAAGGGAATGCACAACTGTTGGGCCTCTAGACTAGATCTGAGAAAGGCAATGTCCATGGACCAATTATGCCTGGCTACAACTAACCTGAAGAGGGTGAACTGGAGGTCATCCTATTAGACAATTTCTCACTGAAAAATTCTATTTAAATACTGAAGTATTCAAGAATTCCAACATAACTTACGTAAATTGTCATTAAGAAAACTTTAAAACTTGGTTGATAGAAATATAAAGTTGTTAACATGAGGGAACTTTTGCACTTCATCTATAGACTTAGCCAAATCTAGTATGATGCTCAAATACCAAATGTAACAAATTACTGGAAGAGGGCAGAAAAGATTCCTCAAGACCCTGCACTTCTGGTTCTAGCACTTTCCACAAAAAGCCTCCAAGAAACAGAAAGTGCTACAAGGAAGGAACAAAGACTGAACACATGAGATTGACCACAAAAACCAGCAACAGATCACCTAATTCAAGTCAGCTAGTTCTGTCAAAGGCACACAGGCAAATCAAGGCAGATAACATTGTTTATCCACAAGGGTTGCAAAAGAAGCATAAAAAAGCAAGTAGGAAAGCCATTGAAATAATGAACACTGTCACCAATATTACACTGTCCCAAAATCTAAAACTATAGTGTTCATATAAAAGTTACCTAAGAGAATTACCTAACTGTGACGTTGTGAAGAGGATTATTCAGTAACAACATAACACAGAAAAGGTGAACTATGGACACAGGAGCTCTGCATTTACCAGACAAGAAAATACAGAATGTGGAGCCTGGCTTGTTCAAACACCTCCTTAGGACATCTAGAGTGAGCCTCATCACTGTAACACCCAGGTGCCACAAATTCCTATCCTATGCCAAGATACTGATTTACTATTTAGCAGTACCAAGGGAATGTCCTGGCAGACAGGCAGATGTGCTTTGTTTGCTGCTGTTTTACACTCAAGACTCCCTTATCCACTTCCAAGATTTCTCCACAGGAATGTGGGATAGAAGAATGATCACAACCCAAAGCTGTGTTGTCCCTTCCAGCTCTTACTGTTAGCTTTGCTTTTGACTTCCAAATACCTCAGGAAAGTAGAAGAGTGAGGTAAAAGATGGGAAAGACATGGAACATTCTGTAGCTTGAGTGTCTCAATGCTGCTTCTCCTAGAAAACAGAAAGCCTAGAGCTGCACGTGTCCTATGAATTCTCTATACACACTGCTAGTTATCAACCCGTGCAGACATCCTCCTGCTCCCCCACAAAGACTTCAAGTTACCAGGCTCTGCTGGACACAGCACAGCTCCAACACTACTAGGTACCAGTCCATGCAAATACTTGTGGCCCTATACCACATATACCTCTAGATATTAGGTCTTAACTGAGACCTTTTTCCACGCACACACAAACACATACCAAAACTCCACAAACATTACAATGTATCAGGTCTGGATACCTCTCTCTCCACCACTCTATTCAATACATACCAGCAAGTCAGGACTTGACACATATGTCCTCCAGCTGCTCTGCTCAAATACCATTAGTAGTATTTGCCCCTGCTTGAAGTCCCATCCCCCAAAACCATCTCCTCAAATGTATTGCTCATCTAGAACCAGCTGAATATTTCCCCACAAAGCCCCATGTAACATACTCTATGACAAGCCTTTCTGTTCACCAACCATGCAGTTCTACATGAACTGTGTATCAGCAGTTGTTAGGCACCCTCCATAACCCCACATACTGAACCATTTCTTGGGGCCCTACTAGACACAAAGGTCATCTCATTGCCACCCAAAGCACACTGCTATTTAATGGACCATGCTAGGTAATACCCTGCTATAACCTTGCAGCACAAATGGAAGGGCACCTACATTCATAAAAGAAACTTTATTAAGCTCAAAGAACACACTGCAACTCACAATAATAGTGGGAGACTTCATCAACCCACTCTAATAATGGACATAACATGGAAAGAGAAACTAAACACAGACACAGAGAAACTAACAGATGTTATGAACCAAATGGATTTAACATATCTATAAACATATCATCCAAAAAAAAAAGAATAGACCACCTTTGCAGCACCTCATGGTACCTCCTCCAAAACTGACCATATAATCAGACACAAAACAGGACTCAACAGATACAAGAAGATTGAAATAATCCCATGTTCCCTATCAGAGCACCATGGATTAAGCTGGCCTTCAATAAGAGCAAAAATGATAGAAAGCCCACATACACATGGAAGCTGAACAACACTCTACCCGATGGTAATTTGGTCAAGGAAAAAATAAAGAAATTAAAGACTTTATAATTTAATGAAAACGAAGGCACAACATAACCAAACTTATGAATACAATGAAAGCAGTGCTGTGGAAAACTCATAGATCTGAGGGCCTCTAAAAGAAAACTGGAGGGAGCATACACTAGCAGCTTGACAGCACACCTAAAAGTTCTAGAACAAAAAGAAGCAAATGCGACCTGCGGATCCTGGCCCCCAGCAGCTCTCTGCTCCCAAACCCCATGGGAGAGAGACCTCACCGCCTGGTCAGGGGGGCACTCCTGAGGCTGCAGAGCGGAGGACCACCAACACTGCCCACTCCTGCCCACATCCCTGGCCCAAGAGGCAACTGTATAAGGCCTCTGGGTTCCCGTGGGGGAGGGCCCAGGAGCGGCAGGACCCCTGCGACTGAGACACCGCCGGAACCTGAAGGAAACAGACCGGATAAACAGTTCTCTGCACCCAAATCCTGTGGGAGGGAGAGCTAAACCTACAGAGAGGAAGACACGACTGGGAAACCAGAAGAAACTGCACTCTGCACACACATCTCGGACGCCAGAGGAAAACAACAAACGCCATCTGGAACCCTAGTGCACGGAAGCTCCCGGAAAGGGCGGCGCATATCTTCCTGGTTGCTGCCGCCACAGAGAGCTCCTGGGCAGCACCCCGCGAGCAAACTTGAGCCTCGGGACCACAGGTAAGACAAACTTTTCTGCTACAAGTGACCTGCCTGGTGAATTCAAGACAGGACCACAGGAACAGCTGAAGACCTGTAGAGAGGAAAAACTACATGCCCGAAAGCAGAACACTCTGTCCCCATAACTGGCTGAAAGAAAACAGGAAAACAGGTCTACAGCACTCCTGACACACAGGCTTATAGAACAGTCTAGCCACTGTCAGAAATAGCAGAACAAAGTAACACTAGAGATAATCTGATGGCGAGAGGCAAGCGCAGGAACCCAAGCAACAGAAACCAAGACTACATGGCATCATTGGAGCCCAAGTCTCCCACCAAAATAAACATGGAATATCCAAACACACAAGAAAAGCAAGATCTAGTTTCAAAATCATATTTGATCATGATGCTGGAGGACTTCAAGAAAGACGTGGAGAACTCCCTTAGAGAACAAGTAGAAGCCTACAGAGAGGAATCGCAAAAATGCCTGAAAGAATTCCAGGAAAACATAAATAAACAAGTAGAAACCCATAGAGAGGAGACACAAAAATCCCTGAAAGAATTCCAGGAAAACACAATCAAACAGTTGAAGGAATTAAAAATGAAAATAGAAGCAATCAAGAAAGAACACATGGAAACAACCCTGGACATAGAAAATCAAAAGAAAAGACAAGGAGCTGTAGATACAAGCTTCACCAACAGAATACAAGAGATGGAAGAGAGAATCTCGGGAGCAGAAGATTCCATAGAAATCATTGACTCAACTGTCAAAGATAATGTAAAGCAGAAAAAGCTACTGGGGCAAAACATACAGGAAATCCAGGACTCAATGAGAAGATCAACCCTAAGGATAATAGGTATAGAAGAGAGTGAAGACTCCCAGCTCAAAGGAACAGTAAATATCTTCAACAAAATCATAGAAGAAAACTTCCCTAACCTAAAAAAAGAGATACCCATAGGCATACAAGAAGCCTACAGAACTCCAAATAGATTGGACCAGAAAAGAAACACCTCCCGTCACATAATAGTCAAAACACCAAACGCACAAAATAAAGAAAGAATATTAAAAGCAGTAAGGGAAAAAGGTCAAGTAACATATAAAGGCAGACCTATCAGAATCACACCAGACTTTTCGCCAGAAACTATGAAGGCCAGAAGATCCTGGACAGATGTCATACAGACCCTAAGAGAACACAAATGCCAGCCCAGGTTACTGTATCCTGCAAAACTCTCAATTAACATAGATGGAGAAACCAAGATATTCCATGACAAAACCAAATTTACACAATATCTTTCTACAAATCCAGCACTACAAAGGATAATAAAGGGTAAAGCCCAACATAAGGAGGCAAGCTATACCCTAGAAGAAGCAAGAAAATAATCGTCTTGGCAACAAAACAAAGAGAAGGAAAGCACACAAACATAACCTCACATCCAAATATGAATATAACAGGAAGCAATAATCACTATTCCTTAGTATCTCTCAACATCAATGGCCTCAACTCCCCAATAAAAAGACATAGATTAACAAACTGGATACGCAACGAGGACCCTGCATTCTGCTACCTACAGGAAACACACCTCAGAGACAAAGACAGACACTACCTCAAAGTGAAAGGCTGGAAAACAACTTTCCAAGCAAATGGTCAGAAGAAGCAAGCTAGAGTAGCCATTCTAATATCAAATACAATCATCCACCATGATCAAGTAGGCTTCATCCCAGGCATGCAGGGATGGTTTAATATATGGAAAACCATCAAGGTGATCCATTATATAAACAAACTGAAAGAACAAAACCACATGGTCATTTCATTAGATGCTGAGAAAGCATTTGAAAAAATTCAACACCCCTTCATGATAAATGTCCTGGAAAGAATAGGAATGAAAGGCCCATACCGAAACATAGTAAAAGCCATATACAGCAAACCAGTTGCTAACATTAAACTAAATGGAGAGAAACTTGAAGCAATCCTACTAAAATCAGGGAAAAGACAAGGCTGCCCACACTCTCTCTACTTATTCAATAGACTTCTTGGAGTTCTAGCCAGAGCAATCAGACAACAAAAGGCGGTCAAGGGGATACAGATCAGAAAAGAAGAAGTAAAAATATCACTATTTGCAGATGATATGATAGTTTATTTAAGTGATCCAAAAAGTTCCACAAGAGTACTACTAAAGGTGATAAACAACTTCAGCAAAGTGGCTGGGTATAAAATTAACTCAGATAAATCAGTAGCCTTCCTCTACACAAAAGAGAAACAAGCCGAGAAAGAAATTAGGGAAACAACACCCTTCATAATAGACCCAAATAATATAAAGTACCTCGGTGTGACTTTAACCAAGCAAGTAAAAGATCTGTACAATCAGAATGTCAAGACTCTGAAGAAAGAAATTGAAGAAGACCTCAGAAGATGGAAAGATCTCCCATGCTCATGGATTGGCAGGATTAATATAGTAAAAATGGCCATTTTACCAAAAGCAATCTACAGATTCAATGCAATCCCCATCAAAATACCAATCCAATTCTTCAAAGAGTTAGACAGAACAATTTGCAAATTCATCTGGAATAACAAAAAAACCCAGGATAGCTAAAACAATAGTCAACAATAAAAGGACTTCAGGGGGAATCACTATCCCTGAACTCAAGCAGTATTACAGAGCAATAGTGATAAAAACTGCATGGTATTGGTACAGAGACAGACAGATAGACCAATGGAATAGAATTGAAGACCCAGAAATGAACCCACATACCTATGGTCACTTGATTTTTGACAAAGGAGCCAAAACCATCCAATGGAAAAAAGATAGCATTTTCAGCAAATGGTGCTGGTTCAACTGGAGGTCAACATGTAGAAGAATGCAGATTGATCCATGCTTATCACCCTGTACAAAGCTTAAGTCCAAGTGGATCAAGGACCTCCACATCAAACCTGTTACACTCAAACTAATAGAAGAAAACCTAGGGAAGCATCTGGAAAACATGGGCACTGGAAAAAAATTCCTGAACAAAACACCAATGGCTTATGCTCTAAGATCAAGAATCGACAAATGGGATCTCATAAAACTGCAAAGCTTCTGTAAGGCAAAGGACACTTTGGTTAGGACAAATCGGCAACCAACAGATTGGGAAAATATCTTTACCAATCCTACAACAGATAGAGGCCTTATATCCAAAATATACAAAGAATTCAAGAAGTTAGACTGTAGGGAGACAAATAACCCTATTAAAAAATGGGGTTCAGAGCTAAACAAAGAATTCACAACTGAGGAATGCCGAATGGCTGAGAAACACCTAAAGAAATGTTCAACATCTTTAGTCATAAGGGAAATGCAAATCAAAACAGCCCTGAGATTTCACCTCACACCAGTGAGAATGTCTAAGATCAAAAACTCAGGTGACAGCAGATGCTGGCGAGGATGCGGAGAAAGAGGAACACTCCTCCATTGTTGGTGTGATTGCAGACTGGTACAACCATTCTGGAAATCAGTCTGGAGGTTCCTGGGAAAAGTGGACATTGAACTGCCTGAGGATCCAGCTATACCACTCTTGGGCATATACCCAAAAGATGCCCCAACATATAAAAAAGACACGTGCTCCACTATGTTCATCGCAGCCTTATTTATAATAGCCAGAAGCTGGAAAGAACCCAGATGCCCTTCAACAGAGGAATGGATACAGAAAATGTGGTACATCTACACAATGGAATATTACTCAGCTATCAAAAACAACGGCTTTATGGAATTCGTAGGCAAATGGTTGGAACTGGAAAATATCATCCTGAGTGAGCTAACCCAATCAAAGAAAGACATACATGGTATGCACTCACTGATAAGTGGCTATTAGCCCAAATGCTTGAATTACCCTAGATGCCTAGAACAAATGAAACTCAAGACGGATGATCAAAATGTGAATGCTTCACTCCTTCTCTAAAAGGGGAACAAGAATACCCTTGGCAGGGAAGAGAGAGGCAAAGATTAAAACAGAGACTGAAGGAACTACCATTCAGAGCCTGCCCCACATGTGGCCCATACATATACAGCCACCCAATTAGACAAGATGGATGAAGCAAAGAAGTGCAGACCGCTAGGAGCCAGATGTAGATCGCTCCTGAGAGACACAGCCAGAATACAGCAAATACAGAGGCGAATGCCAGCAGCAAACCACTGAACTGA
Organism: Rattus norvegicus; assembly: GCF_021556685.1. Classification (NCBI taxonomy): domain Eukaryota; kingdom Metazoa; phylum Chordata; class Mammalia; order Rodentia; family Muridae; genus Rattus; species Rattus norvegicus. Next base: position 13,651,887 of record NC_141542.1, read on the forward strand.
GAATAGGACCCCCGTTGAAGGAATCAGAGAAAGAACTGGAAGAGCTTGAAGGGGCTCGAGACCCCATATGTACAACAATGCCAAGCAACCAGAGCTTCCAGGGACTAAGCCACTACCTAAAGACTATACATGGACTGACCCTGGACTCTGACCTCATAGGTAGCAATGAATATCCTAGTAAGAGCACCAGTGTAAGGGGAAGCCCTGGGTCCTGCTAAGACTGAACCCCCAGTGAACGAGCCTGTTGGGGGGAGGGCGGCAATGGGGGGAGGGTTGGGAGGGGAACACCCATAAGGAAGGGGAGAGGGGAGGGGATGTTTGCCCGGAAACCAAAAAATTATTATTAAGTATTAAATAAATTTTTTAAAAAAAAGAAGCAAATGCACTCATGAGGAGGACAAGGCAGGAAATAATCCAAGTCAGTGCTGAAATCAACCAAGTAGAAACAAAAATAACTATACAAAAAAATCAACAAAGTCAGGAGCTGGTTCTTTAAGAAAATCAACAAGATAGATAAGCCCTTAGCCAGACTAATCAGAGGCACAGAGACAGTATCTGAATTAACAAAATTAGAAATGAATAGGAAGACATGACATCAGAAACTGAGGAAGTTCAAAAAGGCATCAGATCCTATTACAAAAGCCTATTCTCAACCAATTGGATAATCTGGGAGGAATAAACCATTTTCTAGACACATACCAGGTGCCAAAGTTAAATCAGGACCAGGTAAACCATCTAAATAACTGCATAAGCCCTAAAGAAATAGCAGCCATTAAACGTTTCCCAACCAAAAAGAGGCCAGTACCAGATGGGTTAGTGCAGAATTCTGTCAGACCCACAAAGAAGACCTAATACCCTTCACACTATTCCACAAAATAGAAACAAATGGAAAAATACCCAACTCCTTCTATGGAGCAATAATTGTGCTTATACCAAAACTACACAAAGACCCAACAAGAGGATTTCAGACCAATTTCCCTTATGAATATTGATGGAAAAATAATGAATAAAATTATTGAAAACCAAATCCAAGAACTTATCAAAAGTTCCATCCATCATCATCAAGTTGGCTTCATCCCAGGAACGCAGAAATAGTTCAGTATATGTAAATACATCAATATAATTTGCTATGTAAACAAATTTAAAGGAATAAACCACTTAATCATCCCAATAGATGCTGAGAAATCATTTCACAAAATTCAACACCTCTTCATGATAAAAGTCTTGAAAAGATCAGGAACTCAAAGCTCATACCTAAACATAGTAAAATCAATAAATGGCAAAAGAGTAGCCAACATCAAACTAAATGGAGAGAAACTTGAAATAATCCCACTAAAATCAAGAAGTAGACAAGGATGCCCACTCTCTCCCTACCTATTCAATATAGTACTCGACGTCCTAGCCAAAGCAATCAGACAATGAAAGGATGTCAAAGGGATACAATTTGGAAAGTAAGAAGTCAAAATATAACTATTTTCAGATGATATGTTAGTATACTTAGAGCCCACAAAAATTCCAGAAGAGATCCTAAACCTGATAAACAACTTCAGCAAAGTGGCTGGATATAAAATTAACTCAAACAAATGAGTAGCCTTCTTCTATTCAAAGAATTAACAGGCTGAGAAAAAATTAGGAAAATGATTCCCTTCACAATAGTCCCAAATAATGTAAAATACCTCAGTGTTACTCTAACCAAGTAAGTGAAAGATTTGTATGGCAAGGACTTTAAGTCTCTGAAGAAAGAAATTGAAGAAGATCTCAGAAGATTGAAAGTCCTCCCATGCTCATGGATTGGCAGGATTAATACAGTAAAAATGGTCATGTTGCCAAAAGCAAACTACAGATTCAGTGCAATCCCCATCAAAAACCTGACTCAATTCTTCATAGAGTTAGAAAGAGTCATTTGCAATCTCATTTGTTATAACAAAAAACACAGGGTAGCAAAAATTATCATCAACAATATAAAAACTTCTTGGGGGAATCACTATTCCTGACCTCAAGCTGTATTACAGAGCAAGAGTGATAAAAAATGTATGGTATTGGTAGAGAGACAGGCAGGTAGATCAATGGAATAGAATTGAAGACCCAGAAATGAACCCACACATCTATGGTCACTTGATCTTTGACAAAGGAGCTAAATCCATCCACTGGAAAATAGGATAGCATTTTCAACAAGTTGCACTGGTTCAACTGGAAGTCAGCATGTAGAATCAAACCATTCTTGTCACCCTGTACAGAGATCAAGCACAAGTGGATCAAGGGCCTCCATATAAAACCAAATACACTCAAACTAATAGAAGAAAAAGTAGGGAAGATTCTCATACACGTGGGCACAGTGGACAATTTCCTTTTTTTTTCTTTTTTTTTTTATTAACTTGAGTATTTCTTATATACATTTCGAGTGTTATTCCCTTTCCTGGTATCCGGGCAAACATCCCCCTCCCCCCTCCCCTTCCTTATGGGTGTTCCCCTCCCAACCCTCCCCCCATTGCCGCCCTCCCCCCAACAGTCTAGATCACTGGGGGTTCAGTCTTAGCAGGACCCAGGGCTTCCCCTTACACTGGTGCTCTTACTAGGTTATTCATTGCTACCTATGAGGTCAGAGTCCAGGGTCAGTCCATGTATAGTCTTTAGGTAGTGGCTTAGTCCCTGGAAGCTCTGGTTGCTTGGCATTGTTGTACATATGGGGTCTCGAGCCCCTTCAAGCTCTTCCAGTTCTTTCTCTGATTCCTTCAACGGGGGTCCTATTCTCAGTTCAGTGGTTTGCTGCTGGCATTCGCCTCTGTATTTGCTGTATTCTGGCTGTGTCTCTCAGGAGCGATCTACATCTGGCTCCTGGCGGTCTGCACTTCTTTGCTTCATCCATCTTGTCTAATTGGGTGGCTGTATATGTATGGGCCACATGTGGGGCAGGCTCTGAATGGGTGTTCCTTCAGTCTCTGTTTTAATCTTTGCCTCTCTCTTCCCTGCCAAGGGTATTCTTGTTCCCCTTTTAAAGAAGGAGTGAAGCATTCACATTTTGATCATCCATCTTGAGTTTCATTTGTTCTAGGCATCTGACAATTTCCTAAAGAAAACAACAATGGCTTATGCTCTAAGATCAAGAATTGACAAATGGGACTTCTTAAATTTGCAAAGCTTCTGTAAGGCAAAGGATACTGTCATTAGGACAAAATGTCAACCAACAGATTAGGAAAAGATCTTTACCAATCCTACATCAGACAGAGGGCTAATATTCAATATATATGAAGAACTCAAGAAGTTAGACTCCTCAGAATCAAATATTCCTATTAAAAATTAGGATACAGAGCTAAACAAAGACTTCTCAACTGAGAAATATTGAATGATTGAGAAGTACCTAAAGATATGTTCAACATCCTTAGTCATCAGGGAAATGCAAATCAAAACAACACTGAGATTCCACCTCACACCATTCAGAATGGCTAAGATCAAAAATTCAGGTGACAACAGATGCTGGTGGAAATGTGGACAAAGAGGAATACTCCGCTATTGTGGGTGGGATTGCAAGCTGGTACAACCATGCTGGAAATCAGTCTGGCAGCTTCTCAGAAAATTGGACATAGTACTACCTGAGGACCAAGCTATAGAACTCCTGGGCATACACCCAAAAGATGGTCCAACGTATAACAATGACACATGCTCCACTATGTTCACTGCAGTCGTATTTATTATAGCCAGATGCTGTAAAGACACCCCTCAACAGAGAAATAGATACAGAAAATATCATAATCTATACAAGGTGTACTACTCAACTATTAAAATCAATGACTTCATGAAATTCATAAGCAAATGGATGGAACTTGAAAATATCCTGAGTGAGGTAACCCAATCACAAAATAATATACATGATATGTACTCACTGCTAAGTGGATATTAGCCCCAAAGCTTGGATTACTCAAGATACAGTCTACAGGCAACATGAAGCTCAAGAAGAAGGACAACAAAAGTGTGGGTACTTCAGTCCTTCTTAGAGGAGGAAGCAAAAATATTCATAGAAAGAGATATGGTGGGAAAGTTTGGAGCAGAGACTGAAGGAAAAGCCATCCAGAAACTGCCCCACCTGAGGATCCAGCCCATATACATACAGCCACCAAATCAAGACAATATTTCTGATCCCAAGAAGTGCATGCCAAGAAGAGCCTGATATAGATGTCTCCTGAGAGGCTTTGCCAGTGCATGACAAATACAGAGGCAAATGCTTGCAGCCAACCATTGAACTGAGAAATGGGGCCCTGATGGAGGAGTTAGAGAAAAGATCAAAGGAGCTAAATGGATTTGCAACCCCATAAGAACAACAACCAACCAACCAGAGCTCCTAGGGACTAAACCTCCACTCAAAGAGTATACATGAACTCTAGCTGCATATGTAGTAGACAGTAGGCTTGCTGGGCAACAATGGGAGGTAAAGCTCTTGGTCCTGCTAAGGCTCAAGCCCCCAGTGTAAGGAAATATCAGGGCATGGAGGTGGGAAGGGATGGCTGGATGGGTGGGGGAACAACTTCATAGAAGAAGGGGAAGGGGACATTTGATAGGGGAAATGGCATAACATTTGAAATATGAATAAATTTTTAAAATCCAATAAAAATATTTATACTTAGTACCCATAATAAATTAATACATGTAGTATATATGTATATAGTATGTGAAATATATTTAATGTTTATGCTAATTATGAATATTTTAATATATTCTAATTATACTGAAATGGATAATTACACTATTTTATAATTACAATTTATTTACTGTATTACATGCTCAAATTATAATAATAGTTACAAAACAAGTATAATAAGATATACTAAATATATATTATACACATATATATATATATCGCATAATCAATTTCATTATGCCATTTCTATGCATGCCTAAAATGGACTTTGATCATTTCTCTTGTAGCATTTCACTCCCTCCACAATGTCTTTGTAACTATGACTTTTACAAAAGCTTAGCCTTCTTTTTCCACATGACCAAAAAAGACAAAATATATCCTATTTCTGTTTGTGAAACTGCTTTGTTTCCTGTAAAACTTCCTTTCTTTCTAGCTACTTTCTTAATGACAGGAGAGTTCACTAGTCCCTGTGCTGAGTAAGAACCCTTTCTTAGAGTCTCATTATATGTTATGATGTTATTTAACTTTTGGTTACAAATTATCCTTCTGTCCCTGAGTGGGAGGATTTTGAAAGTGAAAGAAGGGCTCTGTAGTGTGTTACTGAAATGGATGTGAAGTATCAAGTACTCTCATTGGTGATTTTCCTATCTCTGATCATCAGGAAAGGGAACTTGTGCTTTCTCTTTTCTTTGTGCTTAGTTGATTATGGGATCATTTGTGCTACCACAGGAATGAGTTCCAATGTAAACATTTGCGTTCTATTTCACCAGGTATTTTCTGTAACTTTGGTGTATATTTTTCTCCAAAGCTATTACAGAGTTGGGGAATCCATGAGGCCTTCTTTGGAGTTACATTTTTTGGTATCCCAAACTTGTTGCTTATGACTCTTTCTTTTAAGTGTTTTATTTCATTTTATTTAAATACTGAGGCATATATGAACTCCTTTCAAATATTCTTGTTTCTGAAAACATAAAATTTTGAATGTCCCTGAAAAATCATGTGAATTGTAGTCTATTGGGTAGAACATCACCTTATTTTTTTCTACACTGAATTTGTATCAGGTCTCTTTTAATCAGTGTCATTGGAGGGACTGCATGTTGGTCTTGCTAACAGCCATCTCACTTCAACAACAGAAACACTGGAAAGTCTATACATTCATGGAAATTAACTCTCTACTCAATGATCTCTGGGTCAGGGAAGAAATAAAGAAATCAAAGACTTTCTAGAATTCAATGAAAATAAAGACCCAACATAGCCAAATTTATGGAATGTAATGAAAGCAGTGCTAAGAGGCTGGCACCAGATGCCTGCATAAAGAAATTAAAAGCTTCTCATACCAGCAATTTAAAAGTACACCTGAAAGCTTGAGGGAAGAAAACTGAGGCAAGCACTCCAAAGAGGAATAGAAGGCAGGAAATCATCATTTAGAAACAAAGAAAACAATACAAAGAATCAACAAAACCAAGAGATGATTCTTTGACAAAATCAACAAGATAAACAAGCCCTTTAGCCAAACTAACCAAGAGAGAGAGAGACAGTATCCAAATAAACAAAATCAATAAGGAAAAGGGAAACATAACAACTGATGCTCAAAAAATCATTAGGTCTTATTTCACAAGCCTATGCTCCATAAAAGTTCAAATTCTTAATTAAAAGAATGGTTTTCTAGACATGTACCACTTAGTAAGGTTAAATCAAGATCAGGCAAATTACCAACGCAGCTCCATAACCCCTAAAGAAATAGAAGTGGTCATTAAAAGTCTCCCAACCAAAAGAGCCCAGGGTAGATGATTTTAGTGCAGAATTCTACCAGATTTTAAAAGAAGAGAAAATAATAATATTCCTCAAACTATTTCACAAAAATACAAACAAAGGAACACTGACAAACTAATTATATGAGACCACAGTCACCATATTACACAAACACTCAACAAAGAAAAAGAACTTCAGATTGATTTCTCTTATGAACATTGATGCAAAAATACTCAATAAAATTCTCAAAAACCACAAACTGAATTCAGGAACACATCAAAGACATCATCCATCAAAACTAAGAAAGTTGCATCCCAGGGATGCAGGGATGATTCAATATATGAAAATTCATCACAACCACTCTGGAAATCAGTCTGGAGGTTCTTCAGAAAATTGGACATTGCACTACCTGAGGACCCAGCTATATCAATCACTACTGGGCATACACCCAAAAGATGCTCCAACATACAACAAAGAAACATGATCCACTATGTTCATAACAGCCTTATTTATAATAGTCAGAAGCGGGAAAGAACCCAGATGCCCTTCAACAGAGGAATAGATACAGAAAATGTACATCTACACAATGGAGTACTACTCAGCTGTCAAAAACAATGACTTCAGGAAATTCATAGGCAAATGGATGGAACTAGAAAATATCATTCTGAGTGAGGTAACCCAATCACAGAAAAACACACATGGTATGCACTCACTATACGTGGACATTAGCCCAAATGCTCAAATTACCCAAGATACAATCCACAGACCATATGAAGCTCAAGAAGAAGGACAACCAAAGTATGGATGCTTCACTCCTTCTTAAAAGGGTGAACAAAAATATTCATAGGAGGGGATATGGAGGCACAGTTTGGAGCAGAAACTGAAGGAACACCATTCACAGCCTGCCCCACCTGGGTATATAACCCATATATATGTACAGCCACTAAAACTAGATAAGACTGATGAAGCCAAGAAGTGCATGCTGACAGGAGCCTGATATAGCTGTCTCCTGTGAGGCACAGCCAGAGCATGTCAAATACAGAGGCAAATGTTAGCAACAAATCATTGAACTGAGAATGGGATCCCCACTGGGGGCATTAGATAAAGGATTGTAAGAGCTGAAGGGGCTTGCAACCCCATAAAAACAACAATGCCAACCAAGCTGAGATCCCAGGGCCTAAACCAATACCCAAAGACTGACTATACATGGACTGACCCATGACTCCATCTGCATATGTAGCAGAGGATGGCCTTGTTGGGCAACAATGGAAGGAGAAGCCCTTGGTTCTGCCAAGGCTGGACCCCCAGTGTAGGGGAACATTTGGGGGGAAGGGGGTGGTTGGGTAGGGAAACACCCTTATGGAAGAAGGGGGGGATAGGATAGGAGGCTTATGTCTGGGAAACTGGGAAAGGGAATAACATTTGAAATGTAAATAAAAAAATCCCTGACACTATTAATGGGACTCTTTTATGCTTATAGACATTAGTCTAGCTTAACTGTGCTCTGAGAGGCTCTATCCAACAGCTAATTGATAGAGATGCAGAGATCCACAGCCCAACATTAGGTTGAGATTGAAGAGTTTTTTTTTTTTAAAGATTTATTTATTTATTATATATAAGTACACTGTAGCTGTCTTCAGATACACCAGAAGAGGGCATCAGATCTCTTTACAGATGGTTGTGAGCCACCATGTGGTTGCTGGGAATTGAACTCATGACCTCTGGAAGAGCAGTCGGGCGCTCTTAACCGCTGAGCCATCTCTCCAGCCCGAGATTGAAGAGTTTTTGTGGAGCAGTTGTTGGAAAGATGGGATGGGCAGAGAATAGAAACTTCAGAGGAAGACCAACAGAAGCAACTGACCTGGACCCTTGGAAGCTTCCTGAGAATTAACAACCAAGAAAAGAGCAAGCATGGGCTAGACCTAAGCCTTGTGCAAATACGTGGATGATCTGCAGCTTGGTCTTCATGGGTGTCCCCCAACAACTGGAGTGAGGGCTGCTTCTGAACCTTTTGCCTGCCTGTACATACCATTCACACGTAACTGGGGCACCTAGTCTGGCATCAGTGGGAGACCATACGCCTAGTACTGCAGTGACTTTATGTACCAGGGTTTGGTGATACCCAGGGAGGGACTCCCTCTGATCAGAGAAGAAAGTGAAGGGAAAGTGGGGGGAGGAACAGTGTAAGGGGGTGTTGAGCTAATATTGGGTTGTAAAGTGAAAAAATAATGAAAAAAACAAGTCAATTACTAGCAATTACTTAGCTATACATCAGATGTAATATTTCATTTACTTTATTCATTCTTTGCTCCAAAAGTAATAGTTAAAATTACCAGTGGGTAAATTATCTTACACTTACTAAACTAACATTATATGTTTTACAATTTTGAACAACTTTACAAGTTACTGTTATTTTCAATTCTGAGTAGAAATGTAAACTCCAAGCAAGACAAAGCCAATAGAGGCTTAAGTTCATCACCAACAAGTTTCAACAATTTACCCCAAATTTACTGTTAAACAGCACCTGGCTGAAGACACAAGCTGTGCCTTAAATACGCTGGAGCGACTCTGGGATGTTATGAACTTAACCTTGAAAGGAGGAAGGTATAGGAACTTCTATTTGGTTTGGATTGTAAGAACAGACAAATTACTTACAGAAACTGAATTACTTCAATACACATGTGAAGACATAGAAGAAAACAATAAAAATTTACAATCCAATCAGGATATAAACATCTTTTATATCATAGAAGTTGTCAATTATCTATGCACATATAGTTAGATTTTAGCAGTAACCAAACAGTTGCTTATAAGTTCAACAAAATTACAGATGTTTTTCAGCATTTTATAGCCACATCGTTGGGAATGGGTTGTTGAGCTTCCTTTCACTTTAATGAGTATCTGGGATAAGCAAGTTATAAAGACAAAAGCTTTATTTTAGCTTTTGTTTTTGGAATTTACATTCCATGGTCAGATGGATAGAATATCATCATGGAATTAAATGACAGAGCAAAACTGCCCACCTCATATTATTGAATTTTTCATGGCCAAGAAACAAGGGAAAGAAAAAGCAAGGGCCAGGAGCACTCCTTCTCTTCTAGGTCACATTCCGTTTCTTAGCTTCCACCCACTAACTTCTACCACACATTCTAATGGCTCTTGCTGGCAGTAACACATGCTGTGCCCACGTCCTCGACATTTAGGAGAAAGTGTACATTTGAGTGATTGAAAGGAAATGTCATTCTAGCTCATGCTAGGTACCCTGAGCTCACATATATATCCTGCTCATGCCACAGGCTGCTCCTGCTGATCTCAGCTTAGCAGTGCTGACGTCTGCAACTAAAGTGACAGGGTAAGTGCTGAGACCCAAAACATGTTTGCCTTTCTGTCTTCCCAGCCATCATTCAGTCGTGCAACATGCTGTGTTCTCCATATTGCCTGGTTACTGGGAGTAAAAGGATGCCCAAGACATGGAGCGAGTGGGAGGTGGAAGGAAGTATGCTGGCAAGCAAATGCAGATGGACTCTGCTAAAGTGGGCAAAAGTACAAGCTGTTCCTCAGAAGAGATGACAGGAGATCAAAAATCAACTGGCTCCACACTGAGCATCAAGCCTCCATTCTGCTCTTGTCCAGAAACAATTTGTGCTTCCAAAGGCCACCTTCATGTCTTCTGTCTGTTTCTTTATGACCTAGAAATAGGATTCCCTTTACTAAGACTTGGATTTCTGACATCTCCTTGAAGTTCTTCCCTCACTTTCCTCCCACAGAACCCGCTCCCTTAAACACATTGCAACAAGTTGCAACATGTTGACTCTTCCCATTGTAATCAGGCAAAACAGACTGAACAGGAAGGACTTTAGGATTTCATGTACTTTAATTTAGATGATCACTATTGATGTGTGTTTCAGAGTTAGTATCCTGGTTATACCTTCTAGAAGAATGTCATCATAAAATGTATACTACTAGAGTTTTATTTATGTGTTTATTTACTAGCTCGTTAAGCTGTGTTACTGATTTGTACTGAAGTGTGGAGGAAGTATATACTAAACATGATGCTTTTATGAATGGTAATGTGATGTTAGTTATCACAGAGTAGGAGCCACAATCCTTGGCCTTTACAGGTTGCTTTCAGAGCTTCCTTTGGCTGAATTGAGGCTTGCAGACAGACTCCTGTCTTAGATGTCCTTCTTGATCAGAGTTCCATGCAGAAGTTTAGAGAGGTTCCGCCCATCTTTTGCTTATAGATTTCATCAAACCTGTCATTCTGAGCTACAGTAAAGTGGTTTTTCCAATCACCCACAGTTCCTGAAATACAAAGCCCAGACAAGAACATCAGTCTCTGATTGACAGACTTTGTGTCCCTGACTGGAGGGTGGAGGGACCACAATGGAGCTGTCATAACAGGAATCTAATTCCACATCACCTTACTTCTCCTGTCTGAAAAGGACCCCTATTTGTCTTTGGGAGGGGCACCAGCTTCTAAATTAAGTGGTTGATTAATTCAAGGTGATCTGGCTTACATATACTAGATAGTCATAGTTATAAAAATGAACAAATAGTAGACATATAATCATACCAGAGGAGCTTAAAATGTTATAATGGCCAAAGACCCTGGACATAATAAAATACATATTGTGATATTCCATCTATACATAATCTAAAAGCAAGCTAAATCAACCTATAGTGAAAAATGAGAACATTTATCTCTGTAGGAAGTGACTGCAGGCAAAAGATATCACACGAAATTGCTCAAGGTGATGAAATTCATTGCTTCTTTGATTCAGATGCTAATTGAATAGTTTTATTTGTTTAGAAAATTTATTGAAGTGTAGAGTTAATTTCTGTGAATTGATTTTATGAAGAGTACATCTTTGGAATTCCTATGATTCTTGTGGAAATTATGCAATTTGATGAACAAAAATGTTCATTGTAGCATTGATCCTATAATGTAAACATAGTATTTATAGTTTCTATAATTAGAGAAATGATTGGAAAAGTAATAGTATGTCTATAACACATGTACAAACATGTACAAACAGTGATGTTTGAGATCTGTGTTTCTTTCGCTGGAGAGATAGCTCTTATTCATTATATACAAAAGTGTATAATATAACCACAGTTTATATTGTAATTAACAGATTAATGTCATGGTATCTGTATTTGTGTTTTTATGGCCAAAGCAAGCAAAGAAACAAACGCAAGTGAATCCAAAGAAGGGTGGACATGGATGGGCTGGGAAAAAGCTACTTGTCAAATTCTCACCAGGATTAATAAAGAAAAGAGATAGAACAGTTTGATTTGTTTCAGGGCCTGAACACTTGGTATACTGCAAGAGGAATGAAATGAATTAATTCATGTGCTAAAAGGAAGACAAAAGATGTTCTGGAGAAATGTGTAAACCTCAGTGCTGGTTGCACTGCTGTGGGAAAAAATGCATGTGTCAATGAGACAGTGGGATGGGTTTCATTCTGTACCTAACATTTGGAAAGTGGGTTTACTGAGGATCTGTATGAAATCATCAAACTATTGAGTTTTAAAAAGTTATTGAGTACACTAACTTTAAAAAAAAACGTTTTCCTCTTAAAAGTGAATCATGAGGGACAATCAGATTTTTTTTCTTTCAAAATCTAGGAAGTAATAAGGGCCTGGGTCTCAGTAATACATGCTGAAAGTCCTGAAAGTGTCATGAGTCATGATTTGGAGACAGAATCAAACTAGATGTCAGATCTGATGAGTCTAACCGCAGGCAGGGATCCCAAGGAGGTGTGCACCAAGGGGAGTCTGTCTTAGTTATCTGTAAGACTTGCTTTGTAGAGCTTCTTGTACACTAGGAACAAATCTCTAGCTTTCTTAGAATCACAATATGTGGATTGGAGAGGGACTGGCTCAGAATTAGAGATAAATAAGCCCCACAGACCTTTTCTCATGAAAGGGGAAATGGACTGGTCCAGGACAGACTTGGGGACTGTAGAACGATTTGTCATAGGATTCTCTTTCATTTTCTCAAACGATGTCTCCAGGACTATTTTATCCACGACCTCTTCATCCAAATTCTTGCCCATGAACTGCATTACCTTCTGGATTTCAGGCTTTGGGTCCTGTGAGTGAGGGTAGCATTGAGTTGGACTGGAAAAGAGTTTTCACACTATCACATTTTTCCAGACATCCCTGTCAGAACCACATTCCTAAAGCAGCTTCCCTGTCCCTGGAGCTGAAGCAGTGATTTACTTACCCTCTTCATATCTTCATAGAAGAGAAAGAGAATCTGGTATCTGTCTCGAATTTCCCACCATCCTTTCACATGGTCAAACCAAGATCCCCAACTTACTGTGAAAAACAAGAATTGTTTTCATGGACACAAACCTTCCAAGTCAGGAAAGTTTGACTTTCCTTTTTCTTTCTTTCTTTTTTTCTTTTTTCTGGCTTCAGGTACATCAGAGAAGAAAAAATTCTGTATTAGATATTTCCAGGGTCACTGAGCTGCTCAATTCTGAGGTCACGTAGTTTCTATCAGTATTGGAGGTTTTGCTTTAATATGAGAATTAAAGTGGCTTCATGTTGATTATGCACAATCACTTGCACCCTCATCTTATAACAGGGTCACACAGGCTGAGGAAAGTCTATAGGCCAGGAATCCCGGAATAAAAGGCCTTTAAATAGGAGGCACAGGAAACTCTGGGGGATCAACTGTCAGGGGTTGTTCTCTCAGCTCAGCCTAATCGGGGTAAAACCACAGAGGGACAATGCATTTTTATTTACCTTTTCCATTGATGAAGGTTTCAAAATACTCATTCCAGGTGCCTGGATCGGGGAGCACCTGGCTCATCCTGTAGAAGTGGTAGTAGGAAACCATGCAGTCTTTGGCATTTCGAGCCACATAAAGGAACTTTGGAGAAGAAGAGAGGTGAGTTAAAGGAACATGAACATGAAAAGTTCTGGGTTCTCACTCTGGCTGAGTCCTCTTGGGGAATGCTCAACTCTCCTGCCCTGGCACCAAGACTCAGCCTAGAGCAATGTCACCAATTATGATACTCCCAGCCCAGTCCTAACTCATTGAAATTTATCTCAGTTCTTGATTTCCCTTTTGTTATCAGGGGCAAACTCTTCCTCTAGATACTCTGAATCAACTACAGAGCCACTGAGCCTTCCAGAAACCTCAGCCTGATTTCTGGGAAAGCAATCACTCCACCTGGTGTTTCGATGTGGAGCAGCACCATGGATCCTACTTGCTATGAGCACAAACTTTCTTCCATGATGGTCACTTTCAAAACTGTGTGTTTCTACACAGAATAAACAAATGCCAGGTGCGTTTGAATAAGGACCCTTTTGGGAGACTTTTTCACCTTGCTAGAGATCTAACCCATGTTTCCTCCAAATCCAAATGCTTCTGCGCTCCAATGGAAAGAATTTTCTAAAGTTTCAGTTTATTTATTTATTTATTTATTTATTTATTTATTTATTTATTTATTTATTTATTGATTCTTGCACTTTGTACTCAGGTTGTCTTTCACCTCAGTATTGACTGACGTTTTATGAATTTCTTCTTTCCTTTTCATGGATGTGGCTTCCAGTCACAACACAGGACTCTCACATTTCCTCAGTCCTCATTCATCCCCTTTCCAAGTTCTTACATTTCTCTATCCAGATGCACACAGTCTGAGAGTTAGGCTACTTCTGGTTCTTAACATTCAGTGTTTTATATATAAATCATTAAATATGCATAATATTTATAATGTATATGATATATAATATATATGTGTTTATACAATTATAAAACACCATTTCTTTATTTGATGATTTGACTCAAAGTCACACCTTCTTTCCTTATGTCATTTACAATACAATGATCTATTTTATACAGCATTAACATTTTTTTATTTTTGCATACAACAGGTTTGTCAGAAGTTTTTGGGGGCCAACTCTGACTCTTCTTTGGCAGACACCCTTATGAAGCTCTCTTCCCTTATGTATGTTGTGTGTACGTATGTATGTATGTATGTATGTATGTATGTTGCAATGTATGATCATTATCACAGTGGTAATCTGGGGGTCTGCGCTGAGATGACTCTTCAGAAAAGATCATGTGTATTTCTGTTGAGTATACTCTTGTTTTTGGTACTGGGGTCATCTTAGCTGACTTGTATGAGCTTGTAGTGTCCTGAACAGGGCAAAAAGCGGGAATTAATCTTTAAAACCTTTGAGGGGTGACAAAAGACTATCCAGAAACTACCCATGGTCTCCTTTACGACCCACAATGTACATTATATTGGTAAATTGCCTTCTGTTGTTTGAACTCACTGACAAGCTGTTTCCAGAAGTTGGGTTACTATACACACATTTCAACACCAAGCATGTAGTTCTAAGTGTTCTCCAAGATCCCTTATCTGGGGAGAGACTATTCCACTAACTCTGTTACAAGGAGGGGAGAGAAGAGTAAATTGCTTCTGTTACTGAGATCATCTGGAAGTTGAACTATTTCCTACAGGTGAAACTTTGTTTAGCCCACTGGGAAAGAGATGCTAGATCAGCTCTTGGAAACCTTAGCCATAGAGAGAAACCTCAGTGTGAAACTCCAGCTGATACTTAAACTTCCTCAGTTTCTTGAAAATGGTGTGAGCACAGGATCTCCTGATGTTATCTCTTTCCTACCAGTCCTTTACTTGGAGGAATACTCTGCTCAGCCTGGGTATTTTATGAGTAAACTGACTGGCTATCCCAATGGAGATTCATCAGTAGTTTTTGCTAGATGTTTGTGAGTCCTCCCTTTGTAATATTATCTTTCTACTGTGATTTGTTCCTTGACCTGGAAGCCGTGCCCAGGGACACACTATGCTCTGCCTGGGAATCTAAGTGCTGGGAACACAAAGTGTCAGATTCAAGAGGGCTTGTCCAGGCAATTTCTGCTTGAGGACCTGATTTGTTGTTTGTCTGTCTGTCTATCTCTCTAACTCCATCCTTTCATCTGCATGCTGCTTGCTATTTATTTTTCTTTGGCTTGTTTTATATACTTAATAACCTCACTCATTCAAAACTGAAAATATACCCATTGAAGACTATTCTCTGTACCACAGAGCTCAACTCCTCCACCTACATATACATGGAAGATGATGACCCATGATACCAAAGCTCTCTCCTCATTCTCTTATCTCCTTGTGTATGTTCTGTTTCAATCCCTGTGCAAACATTAAAGCTAATGTTGCTGAATTATCCAGGGGATCAAATACCACTGCACAGGTCCATGATAATTCTGCTTTTCTTAATTTTATTTCAGTTTTATTTTTTGTAACTTGGGAATTTCCTCAGCTTATTTGATCTCAGATAATATCAAGAGGTATTCCTCAGTGATTTCATGATAGCTGGTCCCAGTAATGCCAGGAATAGAATTGGCATTCCTCACCCACCTTTACAGACAATACACAGTCATTTGATTGTAGGAGCTCCAACAATATTTCTGCTATCTAGAAATACTTTAGTCCTTTCAAAACAATCCTTAAAGCTTAAATTATGCGATGGTTTTATTTATATTGATGCGTTGCCTGCTTCTATGATCATGACCCATGTGCAAGCAGTACCCATCCAAACCAGAAGAGGGCATCATATCCCCTAGTACTGAAGTTTCAGACAGTTGTGAGCTAATATCTGAACCTCTGTCGTCTGGAAGAACAGTCAATGCTCTTAAGCACTGAGCCCATTTCTCCAGTCCCTTTTTATCTTTCTTTCACTATTTCCATTTAAAAAAGAAAAAGATTATTCTTAGAAAAGCCATTGCCTCATCCTTGAATCTCAGCTCCACTCACTGCACGATTACTGTACCCTTGGCATACTCCTTGGTATACCCATGGTATACTCCTACCATGGTCCAACACCCTCAATGTGTCAGGAACACAATAGACAAGACATTGGGACACATGACATAATCCTAGAAAGAGTGACAGCAGCCTGGAGGCTTCTGAGGCTCCATCCAAGCCTCCTTTGCAGCTCCACTGGGATTTACCCTTTGAACATCAGTCCTTTGCACTTGATCTGCTCAGTCTTCTTTGTGCTCCACTCCATAAGCCCTCCTATAGCCTACAGCCTATGGTTCCCGTTCCCCACTCCCAGTCTGCTTCACTGAAGAACACATGATCCCCAGTACCTCAGTCTGCCCTCGGCCTTCACATCACATTTGAAAGCCTCTGGGGAACCACTCTACTAAATCTAGCATGGTGTTTGACTTTACTGCACAGTATGAGGTCTCAGAGGTACAGCGTACTGCTAAGGAAGCTATACTCACTCAGGCTGTGAAGGGCTGAGGCCCTGGGCTCCCTGCTCCAGTCCCGATAGGAACTGCTACTGTCTTACCTTACAGTTGTTTGTCCAGAAAGACGGTGGGAGCAGCTGAGTGGGAAGATGGGTCCTTAATATCCTTGGAGCTGGCATCGCATTGGCTTTGTCCACACCTGTAACACAATTCAGGAGATGATTGCACAGTCTGCTCAGCACATGAGAACATCCACTCCAGGCTGCCCACTCTCTCCCTACTTATTCAATATAGTTCTTGAAGTTCTAGCCAGAGCAATCAGACAACAAAAGGAGATCAAGGGGATACAGATCAGAAAAGAAGAAGTCAAAATATCACTATTTGCAGATGATATGATAGTTTATATAAGTGATCCCAAAAGTTCCACCAGAGAACTACTAAAGCTGATAAACAACTTCAGCAAAGTGGCTGGGTATAAAATTAACTCAAATAAATCAGTAGCCTTCCTCTACACAAAAGAGAATCAAGCTGAGAAAGAAATTAGGGAAACGACACCCTTCATAATAGACCCAAATAATATAAAGTACCTCGGTGTGACTTTAACCAAGCAGGTAAAAGATTTGTACAATAAGAACTTCAAAACACTGAAGAAAGAAATTGAAGAAGACCTCAGAAGATGGAAAGATCTCCCATGCTCATGGATTGGCAGGATTAATATTGTAAAAATGGCCATTTTACCAAAAGTGATCAACAGATTCAATGCAATCCCCATCAAAATACCAATCCAATTCTTCAAAGAGTTAGACAGAACAATATGCAAATTCATCTGGGATAACAAAAAACCCAGGAGAGCTAAAACTATCCTCAACAATAAAAGGACTTCGGGGGAATCACTGTCCCTGAACTCAAGCAGTATTACAGAGCAATAGTGATAAAAACTGCATGGTATTGGTACAGAGACAGACAGATAGAACAATGGAACAGAATTGAAGACCCAGAAATGAACCCACACACCTATGGGCACTTGATTTTTGACAAAGGAGCCAAAACCATCAAATGGAAAAAAGACAGCATTTTCAGCAAATGGTGCTGGTTCAACTAGAGGTCAACATGGAGAAGAATGCAGATCGATCCATGCTTATCACCCTGTACAAAGCTTAAGTCCAAGTGGATCAAGGACCTCCATATCAAATCAGACACACTCAAACTAATAGAAGAAAAACTAGGGAAGCATCTGGAACACATGGGCACTGGAAAAAATTTCCTTAACAAAACACCAATGGCTTACGCTCTAAGATCAAGAATCGACAAATGGGATCTCAAAAAACTGCAAAGCTTCTCTAAGGCAAAGGACAGTGTGGTTAGGACAAAACGGCAACCAACAGATTGGGAAAAGATCTTTACCAATCCTACAACAGATAGAGGCCTTATATCCAAAATATACAAAGAACTCAAGAAGTTAGACCGCAGGGAGACAAATAACCCTATTAAAAAATGGGATTCAGAGCTAAACAAAGAATTCACAGCTGAGGAATGCCGAATGGCTGAGAAACACCTAAAGAAATGTTCAACATCTTTAGTCATAAGGGAAATGCAAATCAAAACAACCCTGAGATTTCACCTCACACCAGTGAGAATGGCTAAGATCAAAAACTCAGGTGACAGCAGATGCTGGCGAGGATGTGTAGAAAGAGGAACACTCCTCCATTGTTGGTGGGATTGCATACTGGTACAACCATTCTGGAAATCAGTCTGGAGGATCCTCAGAAAATTGGACATTGAACTGCCTGAGGATCCAGCTATACCTCTCTTGGGCATATACCCAAAAGATGCCGCCCCAACCTATAAAACAGACACGTGCTCCACTATGTTCATTGCAGCCTTATTTATAATAGTCAGAAGCTGGAAAGAACCCAGATGCCCTTCAACAGAGGAATGGATACAGAAAATGTGGTACATCTACACAATGGAATATTACTCAGCTATCAAAAACAATGTCTTTATGAAATTCATAGACAAATGTTTGGAACTGGAAAATATCATCCTGAGTGAGGTAACCCAATCACAGAAAAACACACATGGTATGCACTCATTGATAACTGGCTATTAGCCCAAATGCTTGAATTACCCTAGATGCCTAGAACAAATGAAACTCAAGACGGATGATCAAAATGTGAATGCTTCACTCCTTCTTTAAAAGGGGAACAAGAATACCCTTGGCAGGGAAGAGAGAGGCAAAGATTAAAACAGAGACTGAAGGAACACCCATTCAGAGCCTGCCCCACATGTGGCCCATACATATACAGCCACCCAATTAGACAAGATGGATGAAGCACAGAAGTGCAGGCTGACAGGAGCCGGATGTAGATCGCTCCTGAGAGACACAGCCAGAAAAAAAGAAAAAAAAAAGAAAATTTAGATGCCCAAACTACCAGACCCAAGGAGAACAGAAAGCCACTAATGACAACACATCCCACACCTGTGTAGCATGTTCAACTTCAATAGATGTGTCCCACACACATCACTGGAGTTCTACATTCCTACCCTGGGATTATTCCTCCTCCTCCTTCTCCTCCTCCTACTCCTGCTCCTCCTCCTCCTCCTCCTCCTTTTGCTTCTGTATAGGAATTAGTCAGCCTGAGTTCATGAAACCCCCCAATTTCTCTGAGACCTATAAGAATGGACTTCCCACATTTTACCATGTTGCTTGGATTCTCATCAGTGCCCTTTCATGCTGCTGTCTATCTGTATGACCATGGGGTTAACAATTCTCCTAACAAGACTTACATCTCTAAGGAAACTCCTCTTAGTTTCCCTCTCAACACCCAAACCTGAAGTCTCTTATTGGAACCTCAAGGAATTCACTCTATCATTTTGAGGATAATGACCTGGAAGCCAAGAATAACCAAATTTGTCCTTTTGAGCCAGAGCTGATCAGAAACAGTGAGCAGACTCTTTCCACCTCCCTTCCTGTCATATCAAAAACATCTCTCCGGTTCTGTGCAGTGATGTTTCTTCTATTACATCCTTTCTGATACATGGTTTGTGATGTTTGCACTTCTATTTACAACTCTTGTAGGGACTTTCTCTGTGAATCTTTGAGACAAACTGGAGTAAGATGAAATAAAGATATTGCAGACTGTCCCTAAGGTCTTTCCTTTAATCTAGCAATCAGGCTCTTCAAATAATGGCAGTGGAGAGGTTAGAGAATTAGTCCTGCATTGCTTCAAAGATTGCATGAAATCATTCTGTTAGGCGGCACATTTGAATCTGGACTGTGATCCACAGAAAATGGTAAAGATTCTCTTATACGAATAATCGGAAATCCTGCCAAACAAGGAACAGAGATACTTTTAAAAAACTAGAATTGTGACTGATAATAAGTGGCATTTAACTATAAACATACAGCGGGAGGGCATGGTGTAAACTTACGTTCCACCTTACTTCTATGATATGAGGTCTGGAAGGTAACAAGGTATAATGCTTACTTTCCATTGTCAACTTGACTGGACTATGAACTGTATCTCTGGGTGTGTATATCCATAATGCGGTTTCCAGAAAGGTTCACCCACAGATTGGCAGCCCAATGGGAAATTAAACTAAATAGAAAAAAGGTGAGCAACACATTAGCATCTGTCTCTGCTTCTAACTATAGACTAATTGTGATGAGCTTCATGACAGATTCATAATGTGTCCTGAAATTTGAACATCAAGCTTAAAAGCCCTAAAATGCTGTAAGCAAAGCTTCACAGACAATCTGGGGAAAATTTGGAAGAGCGCAGTGCCAAAAGAGTAGAGAATGGAGGCCCACTCATGAGGTTGCAGAACTGCTCTATGGAGAGATGGGCTGGAGGTTATTATATTATATTTTGGTGAAGAGTCTGGCCACATATTGCTCTTGAACTAAGAACTTGAGTAAGGTTGATTTCACAACAATAAGGGATTATGTTTAGCAAGGAAATCTCAAGACTAGAAACTATGTATGAAAAGAAAAATGTTCAGTTAACGTCACGGGGAAAATAGCTTTTCAATTGAACAAAGTAATTGCCTCCTCGTGTGTGTGTGTATATGTATGTATGTGCATGTGTATGTGTGTGTATTAATATGCCTGTGTATGTGTGTGCATGTGTGTGTGTATGTTTGTGTGCATGTATATATGTGTATGTGTGTATATGTGTGTATGTGTGTGTGCATGCGTGTGTTTGTGTGCGTGTGTGTGTGTTTTGAATCATAAGACACTGTCCAGAAACCACTTGGTTATGAAAGGTAAAGTACTGAAAGCAGATGGCTGTGAGCTGCTGATGAGTAGATTTCTGTTCCTTCCTCTATTCTGCAGTTACACAT
This sequence comes from Rattus norvegicus, assembly GCF_021556685.1. NCBI lineage: Eukaryota > Metazoa > Chordata > Mammalia > Rodentia > Muridae > Rattus > Rattus norvegicus. Next base: position 13,672,856 of record NC_141542.1, read on the forward strand.
GACCAGAGCAAAGGTATAATGAGAACATTAGGCAGAATTTTGCCTTCATATGCATCTATCTTCCTTGCTGATTCACATTTGGTAGAAATACAGAAAAAAAATGGATCTGGAAGGGGTGGCATATACATTTAACCCAACACTCAGGAGGCAGAAGAGGAGAATCTCAGTGAGTTCAAGGCCAGCCTAATATACAGCATGATGCTGTTCCAAATAGCAACTAGGGGGAGGGAGAGAGACAGGATAGGAAAGAAAAAGAGAAGATGAAGGGACAAGGACAGAGATTAGACAGGAGAGGAACATATATGGAATCAGGGTCTCTTACCTGATGGTTGGGGTGGCCGAGCCCACTCAATAAAAGGGTGTCGGTGTTGAATGATGGTCCTCTGGCACTTCTCTACATCCCCATTCTGCTCAATCATGTCGACAATTTCTTGAATCCATGTTGTCCCTGGGAAGACCTTAAAGATTGAGTTAGAAGATTATTCTTCAAACATACTAATGAACGGGTGTGGATGCAGATGTTGGCTTTACCTTCTGTTCTAACCAGGATCTTGTTAGCTATAGAAGAAATACTTTGGATCTCTGGGAAAGGTAAAAGAGTAGAGACAAATCTCACCTCTTCCCAAGAAAAATGAATGGTACAAGAGACTAAGCTTCAAGATCCCAGGGATAAGACATGTGAAGTAGCACCCATTGTGGGACAAAAAGAGCCAGCTTCTCATTGTAGGTAGTTCTAACTTAGGTGAGAAGTTCAGATAGCTCAGAGGATGAGGCTGGGGCTACTACTCTACCAGGTTACCTGATTTAGGGTAAGTACAGATGAGGAGGTCATCTGGCTTCGCCTTGAAGGTCTGAATCTGACTCCAGTTGTCAACAGTTGGAGCCTGCAGTCGGATCCCTGCGACCTCTTTCAGTTTTGTCTGTCTGCTCAATTCTGGGGCCAGGGCCATGATGTCTCAGGGAAGAAGGTTTAGTCCCTGTGAGAAAAGATCAGAATGGAATTCTTAAAGTACTGTGATAAAGCATACACAACATGAAAATGACTCTTAAGTATCATAAGTGGATGGCTCAGTAGCATTAATAATATTCCTGCTGTTCTTTGTCTACCATCACCTTGAATCTCCTGAAAACATTTTACTTTTCTAGATGGAAGCTAGGAGCCCACTGCTGCTAAATCTCAGTGCCTGGCTACCACTATTTTCCTTTTTATCTCCTTAAACTCTAGATGCTTTAGACTAAGTTCATTTTGTCCTCTTGTGAATAGCTAATTTATTTAGTTGAATATTCTTAAGGATCGGCTGTATTGTGGCATGCCATCAGATTTTCTTCCCAATTAATGCTAACTTTTATTGCATGCCTGCTTGTAGTGTGGTTTGTTTATCCATTTCTTTGTCCATGGGCACTTGGAGTACCTCCTTTCAACTATTGTACAATAAAAAATGTACAAATATCTAAGCTTCTACATTCATATTTTTGGGTTCATAACTCAATGCAGATATGCCATATAGTATGTTCTCATTTTTGAGAAATTGTCATAGAACTTTCCTCCAGTGGCTGTATCATTTAAGAAGTCTACCAGTAGTATATAGTACTCTCGAATCACTGACATGTATCTCCCTTAAATCTCCATCCCAATAGATTTGTTTTGCTTTTCCTTCATGACTACTAATGAATATCTTCTCATGCACTTACAGTCTACTTTATGTCTTTTTTTCAGAAAGAGACACATTGTTCCACTGTTTGTTGTTGGTTGCTATACCTAGAAACTTACAAATATATGAATAGAAGGGATGAATGATCTTCTAATACTCAAGAGTAAGTGGCTATTTGAGTTTCAAAGCACATCTATCACTGCTGCTCAGAGGGATAGCAAGGTAATGTTCAGTGACTGCTACAATAGTGAGCACCACTATTTTATTTATTATAAGCAACTTGTTTTTAGTTCTTATATAATTTGAGGCCTAGAACATTAGAGGGAAAGAATATTTATGGAAAGTGTAACAGTGAATAATTGCTAGTAATTGTGTAAAGAAAACTACAATGAGTGAGAGAAACAAAGACTGTCCAGGCTGGCCAGACCAAATATCAGGATGACAGGTTCCCAGAGAAAGCTGAGTTCTCTGGAATGGATGCAGGGCTTTTAGAAAATGAAGACCCGGTTTTACTTGAAAACATTTCCAATATAAGCAGCAGCTACAGTTGTAGTATTGCAGAGAGGGTGTACTTCCCATAAAACTCTGAGATGTGATATAATCAGCTTCAGCAGAGGAAGATAAAGTATTGCCATCTCCCCTTTCTTTTCTTTTAAGGTAAGAGTAGATAGGGTCTCTACATATCCCAGGGTTGCCCATTGCTCATTCTGTAGCCTTGAATGTACAATCCTCCTGCTCCAGTCTCCTTGGTTCTGAAGTGGCAAGTGTAAGCTCACTCACTTGGTTTGGAGCACTGACATTTCTAACATACATTCTATGTTAGGTCCTTCCCTAAATTCCCCCTTCACTTTTAATCCACATCACAGGTTTAGCATAAGTAATATTCATTCCTCTAAACATAAGAAGGCTTACAAGATTCTAAATCAATGGTTTGATAAAGACCTCAGCTAGTATCTGTCTACTAATCTCATAAAACTTCTTTAAAAATTGCTTCTAAGTTACAAGTGTCCATGAAATTTAAGATGCCCATGCAATAAGTCCATATTCACAAAGAAAACTAATACAAAAATTGTTATTACAAAATGTATTTTTGTCCTTTTCTTTTTTTTTTCTTTGAGCCAATTGGTAAGATATAATTGCCCACCTAAACATACAAAGCCCAGTACCATCCATCCCTTAGGAACATTAATAACAATCTGTAAATACACAGAGTGAGATCTTTACATCAGCGTCCATTGTCCTGCCAGCGCTTCTCTCTCTCTCCCTCTCCACTTCTCTTTCTGTTCCTGTCTCCTCCTCTTCCTTCAAACTTCTCTCCCACCCATCCTTCCTTCTCCTCCAATGACAGGCAATGGGGAGAAGTTTCTACTGAAGTCACCTGATTCCTGAGTACATGACTAGACAGCTGTCCTTGGGGCAGTGGAGTTAGCATCAAAATACAGATAACTCCAGGGCAAACCACAACATTTATCCCTTTTTGTCCAGTTAAAAAGCCTTTTCACTTATATATAAATTGAGTACAATTATTACCATTCTAAAATTTATAAAGCATATGATATACTCAACACACAGTCCATCACTTGTTTAGTTAAACAGAACATTTAGTTATCCATTCCAGCTTAAGAAAGGCTTAAAATCTATATTATATCTTGGCTAGCTTGTATAGTATAGATAACTATACAAAAAATATGTATTTTCAGAGTTAAACAGCCTGATAGGCTATGAGACTGTAATCAGTCTTCAACCCCACCAGAAATCTTTGAATGACCAAATATCTATTAAGATAGGAAGCCTAATATGGCCTCCGGAACTGAGAGGTTGTAGAGACAAATCTCTACTAGCACATTCCCCTCTTGGCAACATGAGAGCACAAGTCTGCAAGTCTACAGTGTCCTTTTCAAATGTAAATTTAGGTATTCAATATAACAGTTCCCAAACACATTCTCATTTTGAACTCCAATAGAACTTTGGTGGTGGATATGGGAGTTCTCTAAGTATACTGATGATGCAGTTCCCACTACCAGCTCATAGACAAAAGGGAATAGATTTCACGGCCTTTAGAAGCTGAGGATAAATTGGAGGCAGCATCCTCAGTCCTTTACCTGCACAACAGAACAGAAGGCTGATGTTCAGCAGATGAACTGAGGAGGGATGCTTTCCCCTAGCCTCTTGGTGTGCAAAACTTCATTTCACCCAGCCGCTGTAATCTGCTCAAACTTCTGACCAAAAACAGTTAAAACAATCAGTAGGCTATGATGGCAAGCAATATGAGGGAAGCTAGCAGAAAGAGTGTGACTTTGAGGCCAGTCTAGGTTACAGTAATACTGTTTCAAAGCACTAAACCTATGAATCTGGAATGCCATGCAACCAAGGGAGCCAATCCAGAGCAAGAGTAAGTTTGATGTGTCGAAGCCTTGAAAATCTCATCCTGACACCAGCAGGAGTTGGACTGTTTTCCTCCTTGCTCTGGGTGTGCATGCCCTGTGCACATAAACCCTATGATCCCCACTTTTGCAACCCTTGAGGTAGTCATGGCAAAATTAGAGATTAACCTTCCTCTTTCCCTGTAAGGATATGTTCAGGAATCAAATAGTCCTCCACAGGTAAAGGAACATTCCCAACATATGAACACCAGCCAGTAATATACCCTCACTATGAAAACTCCTACCTACACACCAAGGTTTATATATACCCCTTAATACCCCCAATAAGAGAGAGCTATTTCACTGAAAACCATCACTAAAGAAGGCTATTTATCCCTTTGCATTCACTCCGACTGACACCCTGTGAAATCCACCTACCAGAATAAACTTTTTTCTTTTCAGTCCTGCTCAGTGCACAATGGTACCTGGATACCTCAAGGGCAGAAGCAGACCTAGGCTGGCACAAAACAAAATAAGAATAAAGGAAAAAATTTGAGTTAATTAATTCATCCTTTGTTTTTCTAAACAAAATTGCAAGTATCCCTCTGCCTCTGCCTCTGTCTCTGCCTCTGCCTCTGCCTCTGCCTCTGCCTCTGCCTCTGCCTCTGCCACTGCCTCTGCCTCTGCCTCTGCCTCTGCCTCCAAAATGCTGCGATTCCAGATACATACTACCACGTCTTGTTGCATCATTTTAAATTGCTCAATTTGTGAGCAAGTGCAAACTATTTGCATAAACTAATATTGCAAAAGCATTGGTGGATATGATGGACTGAACTGTGTGCCTCCACATTCACATGTTGAGCTCTAATCTTCTTACTTTAAAATGTGACAGTTTGAGACAGGGCCCTGATGATGTCATTAAGTTGAGATGAGGCTCCAATTCTATCATACTAGGGTTCTTCTTAGAAGAGATTTAGACATACAGAGAAATACCAAGGGATGTACACAGGGAACAACATGTGTGGACATAGTAAAAGAAGGCCCCCTGCAAGCAGAGGAAAAGGCCTTGAGAAACCATACTGACAGACACCTTGATCTGGAACTTTTTTGTAGGAATTTTTTTTAAAACTGAGCAGAATAGCATGATCAGTTAAAGCTCAGAGACCTGCTGTTTCATTGAACATTGGAAAATAAAGAAAATTATGCATTTCTCTTAGTGTTTCTTTGTTACTTGACCAAACAAGTAACTGAATTTAAATAAGTTTAAAATTATGACCTGAGGTAAGGACTGAAAATCTTCAGTTGACAGAGACCAGCTCATTAATAGAGTCTGTGTGGTATAAAGGTAGATTTGAGGGCTGAGTGAGGCCATGGAAGTATGTACAGTGAGTCAGGTGGGGGCTGATGTGTAGTTCTGTAGTAAAGGTTTGCCCAGTGTGCACCATGCCCAGCTTGACAATGTTGGGGAGGAATAGAGGTTTCTGAATGCCTTATCTTACAGTGATACAAAAGCCACAGACACCCAGCTGAAATCAGATTCTCAAGTTTGAATGTGTTCCCAGAATTGGAATTTGATGTGTGCACAAACCTCACTTCTGCTGCTGAGCAGAAGCAGAGATCACAGGGGAAGAACTGAAAGCAGCTTCCTGTGCTACTGAGCACCAGTGCCTCGCAGACTGGGTACATCAAATACTGAGAATGACACTTTCTACTTCTGATAACCTCATAGAAGGTCAAGGAGCACACAGGTAGAAATACACCTGCCATCTGACAGCCCACAGCATGCAGGCTAGAAGAGAAAAAGAGTGCTTCCTTGGGCTTCTACTTATAGGTGGTCTCAGCTATGGTCACTGCTATTTTTAGAATAAGGCAGATAGACACACAGACTTTCCCAGGCAGGCTCCTTTTCGTCCTCTGAGGCCAGGTCCCTGTGGCCTCCTTTGTGAAACAATCTCTAGTCTTTTCCATACAGTTAACCTTTCATCTTGTTTTCTGAGACAGGTCCTCACACTGTCCTCCAGACACGATTTGCAATCATAACTGTCCTCCACCCTCAGCTGCAAGAGGATCTAAATTTACATGAGAACTTCCCAGATCTTATGCCACAGTGCTATGGTTACTTGCTTATATAAGTAACTTCCCTAAGCAGGAGACCTGGTCCAGTTCCTTTTATAGGCCTAGCTTGAATGGTGTCCACAGACTTAGACGAAAGAGGGTCCAGTGTGGTGAAGAAATAGTCATAGCCAGAGCAGTGTAGATGGCTGACAGGAGGGGAGTCTTTGTGAGGGAAAAGTACAGTATGCACATAGAGATGGTATTGTGGAAAGGTGTCTGCATGAATTTCTAAGTTGAACACAGCCAATGTTAGCTTCAGATTTTTTTTATTATTATTTTTCTTAGGTTTCTTAAGACTTAAGATCTTTCTGACTTGAGTTACACCACTTACACATTAGCACCTGTATGTCTGAGAACTAAGAACATACACCAACAAGTTATGCCAAATGTTTCAGATAAGCTGTGTTCTTACCTTCAAACTCTAGTTTTCACCAGTCTAAAAGCTGGACTGCCCAGTGTTCGGTAAGTACAAAGGTACATTTAGAGGAAGGAGGAAAGTATTTCTGGTATATGGCAAGCACAGAGGCTCAAATTCTACTATGCCAAATGTACCCAACCTTTAGCAATCAATCTCAAATGCTCTGCAATCAACGAGATCAGCTAGAGCTTTAATCAACAGAGTCACGACTACAAGAAACAAACTTTGGCATCTGGCCAATGAGGAAGTAAGTCTCACTGTTTAGGGATCACTGTTCTATAAATCTCCACTACCTTAAGTACTTTCAGACTCAAGGCTGTTTAGAGAAATGCACAGAGGCAAACACACTGCTCCTCCCTCTCTAAGACCACCTTGTTCCCCACTATGTGCAGGCCCTGGCTTTGTTGCAGAGTCCCCATGCTACGTGGTCTTCTTCCTCTCCAGTATGATAGAGTTTAAAGTGGGAAAAACAAGAGTATTGCCATGCTTATGTTCAAAAAGAAAAATAACTCAAAAGCTGACACATTCAGCCTTTTGCTCAAAGCACCCTGTGCCTAGATGAGTGCAGCCCTTATAAAGTTACTCAAACCTGGCACATGAGGCTTACATCCATGACCTCATTTACCTTTTAAGACTCGTGATGCTAAGGTGTGCCAAACTAAAAAATTATTAACCACCAGGATTCACAAAGTAAACTAATTCCCAATCTCCCCTTGACTGTGATTAAAAAGAAGCTTAAAGCATGAGTGAGTTTAAAAAGATATTTCAGAACACGAGTCTAAAGAATCTTTGTTTTTCTTCTACCACAAGAGCTAGTCTTAGTTACTTGGGTCCTGTTCTGTTGGCAAGTAAACAGACTTGGGTTCAGTAATGGAGAAACTAAAATACTGGCTGCATGGTCTCAGGTATCCAGTGGAACCTTCTTAGAGATTTCTTTTCTATATCTATAAAATGTGAGTCATGCTAACTACCTCCAATCAGTACTGTTAGATTAAAAACATGGAACCAGGGCTCTGAGGTTAGAGTGGGTGGGTAAGAGAGGGAGCATGCTCATAGAAGCAGGGGGAGGAGGTATGGGAGAGAGGGAAAGGGGATAACATTTGGAATGTAAATATATAAAATATCCAAGAAAAATAAAATTTAAAAAGAAATAAAGAGAGAGAGAAAGACAGACCCAGCACAGACTAAGTAGTTACAAATGCTGGCTTTTTCCCTTTCTTTCCAGAACATATTCATTGATGCACACATATGAAATGACAGAACAAAAGTTTAGACGAAGAAACTATGTATATATTTATTTATACTCACATCATCCCATGATATATATATATATATATATATATATATATATATATTTGCATGAAGAAGGCAAATTAAATTCCTTGATGTTGTTCTTGGCAACCTCAGATCAAACTGAGCTTACTAGATCTCTTCTGGCAACTTCCAAACTTGCTTTAGCCATGAAATTAAAGCTTAACTCATCTTTTGATACTGTAATTCCTCCATGGCTGATATGTCTTCTACCACCTCCTTTCTAAAGAGGTTTTGTTTGTTGACTCGCAAGTCACAATTGCCCTGTAGCAGAAGACCCTGTGTCCTAGTATCTGTGTGGAGATATCCTACGTTGCATGCTACTATTTTCACACTCAAAGTGTCACTCTAGACTCTTTATCCCATATAAGAGTGATATTGCTAATTGAACAGCTATGTATTGAGGGTGAATGCAAAAGAGATAAATCAATAGGTTCTAATAACCTGGCATATGTATTTAGTGAGCATTGATTACAACTGATTCCTTCATGGTCACAGTGATGAACTAAAGTGACACACACCCCTCCAACAGCTCTATTTGCTTCCTCTAACACACAACAAACTGTGGGACACCAACCAGACGCCAATAAATGAGAAAACAGAAATGGTATACAGCTTGCCACAGTTGAAACAGGCAGCTAGAAGCCAGGGGAAAAGATGGTAAAAGTCCTCAAATATTCAGTCACTCCTGACAGCCCATTGTTCGAGTAAAGGAGCCTCTAGAAAAGAAAATCTGTAAATATTTATAACCATAAATGCACTAAACACAAATTCATAAAACAAATACTGTCTATTAGATCTAAATCCACAGATTAACCACCACAATGACATTTGATGACTTTAGTATCCCATTGTGAAAAACTGAGAGGTTGTCCAGACACAAACTAAACAGAGAAACACTGGAACTGAATGAAATCGCAACACAAAAGGACAAAATATATCTTATAGCACATCTACCTGAACATTAAAATTATACTTTCTCCTCAACGAGACAAAGAAATCTCTCTAATATTCACCGTATATTAGAACAAAAAGCGACTTTCAACAAACACAGGAAAATTGAAATAACTTCCTGCATTCTATCTGAACACAATGAAATATTACAGCTTTGAATGCTTAATGAAAATCTAATTGAGAGATCAAAAAATCAATAACTTAATGATACATCCAAAAGCCTTGAACAAACCAAACCCCAAACCAGTAGATGAAAAGAGGTCAAAAGTTAATGAAATGGAAGTAAAAAAAAGTTTACAAAGAATCCATTAAATTAAAAGTTTCATCTGAAAATATTTTGGCAAACTCTATGTTAATCTAAGCAAAGTAAAAAGAACTCACATGTAGAAAGCCCTGAATGAAAGCCTAAGTGCATGTGTGTTTTTACAGACCCAAATAATAAAATGAGAAATGAAAAAGGAAATATTATAACATATAAATGAAATTAAGAAAAGTATAAGAACATATTTTAAGTCTCTTTTCCACTAATCTAAAATACCTGAAAGAAACAGATGAATTTTTAGAAACACTTGACATATCAAAATTAAACCAATAAAAAACAAATGAGCTAAAGAGATCCATAACTTAGTAATGAGACTGGAGAAATAATAAAAATAAAACATGTCCCAAATAACCAGTGCCAAAGATCAGATGGACTCACTGCAGAATTTTAGCACAAGTTCAGAGAAGAACTATCCAATTGCTCACAAAATAGAAAAAGAGTGTATGAGCCAGCAGATATAGAGGACAGCTATAAAATGCTGACTTCTGGAAATGACACAGCTGGTGCAAGAATCAAGTAACTCAGAGCAGATGTGGTTACCGGTATAACACCTGTACAAGATCATCAAGCCATTTAATTACCCTGTAGTAGATAGTCCTGTGTCTTGGTGTCTCTGCATACACTGCATGCAACTATTTCACACTTGAAATGGCTTACAAGAATTGGTAAATCCAATCACAGGACCCATGCCCTCTTCTGGCTTCTGTGGACACAGGTAAAGCACTCAAACATAAAAGAAAATTACTCTAAACAACTTCTTTTAAAGAAAAATAACTTTTCTTGTTAGCCAACATCATTTGAAATTTGCCCTTGTCAATTGAAGAGCCAACAATCCTATTCATCTTTCAAAATGTGTAATCTATTTTCTTACATTTTTGGTTGTTAGCCTAGCCTTTAATGGCTGAGCCATCTCTTCAGCCTAACAGCATATTTTCTATTCAGTGTTTAATGGCATTTCATTTAAAGGACTAAGTAAAGTCGGTGCTATATGCTATCTTTAATTACTTACAGTTAGTGTTTAAGCACAAGCAGTATGTGTGTCTAAGGATAGTAAGCAGAACAGATGCACGTCTTGCTTTTCTAACAGTCTCTTCCAAAGGTCCTCCTTCAGATTAGTGAATTCCCTGATCCAAGGTTAACTGGCAGCACAGGAATCCACACACTTTGACCCCATCCTGGAGGCACCAGAACATCTTGGCATGAATGCTGTGGCTTTCTTCAGGAAATCACCCCTCAGTGTTGCCATGTTGTATTATGATTAATAAGTTTACTTTTGATAGTATTGGCCACATATATGTTTGAAATCAGGGTTGGACTTTTGTCCTCTAGAGGAAAGAGCATGCAGGCTGAATTAATTCTCAATGTGGGAGGAAAGTGACAGAAACATTCTTCTTGAGGGCCTCTGTTCAAGGGAGGGAGAACAGTGCACTACACTTATGTCTTTTGAGACTTTAGGGGGATATTGGTGATGTCTAGTAGCTTCTGGCAACATGTTCTAGTTAGAAAGCCAAAAGATTCTATGAACAGGTAATAGGAGGCTTTGAATTCTATAAAAAGATGGAAAGAAATACTGATATTGTTCTAGTAATTAGTGATGATGGCCATTTATTCATTAAATATTGGTTGATTACTAGGAACTGTATCAGACATGGAGGAGTGTTCAAAGAAAGAAGTGTTAAAAATCTTAAGATTTTTAAAACTTGACACTGCATGTGTTGTTACCGCTCTCAAAATCTTAAGAGAAATGGCCCAAAACTCCTGGGTTGAGTATATAGTCCTATCTCCTGCTTCTGTAAAAGACAGTGGAATTCTGGAGACAGGTAAGATAAAAGAATGTGCAATAGGACAATGTGCTCCCTTGGTTCTGTCCATTCAGATGCACTTACTGGCTGGTAAACATGGTTATCCTGAAAACCTTCAGTGGTGGCACCCTCTACATAGCAGGGTCTTAGTTTGATTTCTCTTCCTATTACAAAATAGCCTAGACTAGGTAATTTATCAAGAAATGAAGAATAGAGAACCTTGTGACCTCTGAGGCAGAGGTATCACACAGTGAAGAACAGGAAACATTCTTGTTCTTGCCTTATGTATTCTCACCCAATCCTATTTACTTTTCAAGGACCCTTCTAAATAGCATTCATGCATGAATGTGGGATGATTGTTTCTAGCACATGGTTTTTGTGGTACACTTTAAACTTAACATTAAAGACCAGATGTATATATTGGGCAGCATCATATGATAAATATGTTATGATTTACTGATCGATCATATGGTAACTTTGCAAGTATGCAGTTGTCTATTTACTGTGAAATCAGTCACAACACACTAAGTAGATAGGCATGACTGTATTCAAATGTTGATTTCTCTGCTCCCGTAACTTCTTGTAATCCAGACATGGCATTGTAATGCTTATTCCAATATCTCCTGTCTCGCTGATATATACTTATTTCTCCCCATTTATTCTCTGATTTGTCAATGAAAACTGATCAGCCAATGACTGAGCAGGGGAGAGAACAGAGGTGGACTTCCGATTCCAGTGAGTGGAGAGGAGTAAAGAAAGGGGTCAAAGAAAAGTCAACACAAAGAGAGAGTCCGAGTGATACCTGGAAAAGTGCCCAGAGCAGAGAGAGCCAAATCAATACTAAAATGCAAGTATCTTGGGAATCTTCCCTGAGAGGTAGTCAGATTAGCTTAGAGGGTTAGATAGACTAATAGCTACTCAGATATTGTTCTGTAAAGCTTATCAAATAAATCTTATAGTCTCTGTCTCATGTACTTGGAAGATAACCAAGATAAACAAGAAACTGTTAATTATAAAATTGCACTAACAAGATGAGATGTCAGATGTTATTTCAATTTTCCTATGTTCATGAAGACTTACTTTTTCTCCTAATAGTGTGTTTAGTTTTGGATAAAATGTCATTAACTGCCAAAATAAAATTTAGTGTCTAATGATTGGGTAAAACATTGTAAGAGTCCCATTAGCTCCATTCAATGTATGATGTAATTAACTCCAGAGTTTTTCTGTTTAGCTTTTGTCAGGGTGGCCTGCTTATTGGTTCGAAGTAGGTCCTGAAGTCACTATGCCTGTGTGATGCTCGACATATAATTTTGGATAGAGTAGTGTTTGTAGTATGAAAGGGGGTGCCCTTACATTTGGTACAGAAATGTTTAAAACTGTAACATCCTGTTGGTAGTTTTTTCCTTTAATGAGTATGTAGCTTCCTCCCTTATATCTTCTAATTAGTTTTTGTTGGAAGTATATTTGTCAGATATCAAATAGTTAGCCTGCTTGCTTCTTGTCCTCATTCCCTTGAGTACATTTCTCTATTCTTTAACTCTAAGATGGTAACTGTCCTTGATGGAGAAGTGTGCTTCTTCCAGGGAGCAGGATCCTGCTTTTCAATCCAATCTCTTATTCTGTATCTTTTTATTAAGAAATTAAAAATATTAACAGTTATTATTGAGTATTTATGAATTTCTGTTGTTTTTGTGTTCCTGACTCACTTTTTAATCATCTTTTGCCTACCTATTTTGGGATTATTTACTCATTGTGCCTTCTTTTGGTCTATAACTAGTGCCGTGTGTAGAAATGAATTGGTGGACAGAAATTGTTGATATTTGTCCTTACTGTGAAATATTTTTTCTTTAATCTTTCATTATGTTTGATAGTTTTACTAGGTAGACTGGGCTGACATCTGATTTTCTTAGAGCATGCAGACTATTTATCCAGGTCATTCTGACTTTCTGCATGTCTGCACAAAAACTCTTGGAAAGATTTCATATTAATAAGCAAATGATACACATGAACACTTTAGAAAAACAAGCAGAAGCAATACCCCAATAGTACAGACAGAAAGAAATAGTCAAACACAGAGATCAAACTAATAAGATAGAAATAAACAAAAAAAGCAATACGCTAAAACTCAGTGAAATTAAGAACTATTTCATTTAAAAAATCAACAGTCCTGACAGACTTTTAGACAAATTAGCCAGAAAAGAAAGAGAATCAAAATTAGGAAAATTAGAGATGTGAAAGAGAGCCATTACAACAGACACTGAGGAAATTCAGAGAATCATAAAGATATAGTTTAAAAATCTTTATTACACTAAACTGGAAAACATAAAAAATGCATGAATTTCTTTTTTTTCATTTCATGTATATATATATATATATATATATATATATATATATATATTTTTTCATCTTTATTAACTTGGGTAATTTACAGTTCAACTGTTATTCCCTTTCCCGGTTTATGGGCCAACATCCCCCAACCCCTCGCCCTCCCCTTCTTTATGGTTGTTCCCCTCCCCATCCTCCCCAATTACCGCAATCCCCCCTACCATCCAGTTCACTGGAGGTTCAATCTTGGCAGGAACAAGAGCTTCCCCTTCCACTGGTGCTCTTACTAGGCTATTCATTTCTACCTATGAGGTTGGAGCCCAAGGTCAGTCCATGAATTGTCTTTAAGTACTGACTTAGTCCCTGTAAGCTCTGGTTGGTTGGTATTGTTTTTCATATGGGGTCTCAAGCACCTTCAAGCTCTTTCAGTCCTTTCTACGATTCCTTCAACGGTGGTCCCGTTCTCAGTTCAGTGGTTTAAGATTGCATTTGCCTATGTATTTGGTGTATTCTGGCTGTCTCTCGGGAGAGATCTACATCCAGTTCCTGTCCGCCTACACTTCTTTGCTTCATCCATCTTATCTAGTTTGGGGGCTGTATATGTATAGGCCACATGTAGGGTAGGCTCTGAACGGATGTTCCTTCTGCGTCTGTTCTAAACTTTGCCTCTCTATTCCATGCCAAGGGTATTCTTGTTCCCCTTTTAAAGAAAGAGTGAAGAATTCTGATTTTGGTCATCCTTCTTGAGATTCATATGTTCTGTGCATCTAGGGTAATTCGAGCATTTGGGCTAATATCCACTTATCAATGAGTGCATACCATGTGTGTTTTTCTGTTGGCGAGGATGTGGATAAAGAGGAACACTCCTCCATTGTTGGTGGGATTGCAGACTAGTACAACCATTCTGGAAATCAGTCTGGAGGTTCCTCAGAAAATTGGACATTGAACTGCCTGAGGATCCAGCTATACCTCTCTTGGGCATATATCCAAAAGATGCCCCAACATATAAAAAAGACACGTGCTCCATTATGTTCATAGCAGCCTTATTTATAATAGCCAGAAGTTGGAAAGAACCCAGATGCCCTTCAACAGTGGAATGGATACAGAAAATGGGGTTCTACTACACAATGGAATATTACCCAGCTATCAAAAACAATGACTTTATGAAATCATAGGCAAATGGTTGGAATTGGAAAATATCATCCTGAGTGAGCTAACCCAATCACAGAAAAACACACATGGTATGCACTCATTGATAAATGGCCCATACGTATACAGCCACCCAATTAGACAAGATGGAGGAAGCAAAGAAGTGCAGGCAGACAGGAGCCAGATGTAGATCTCTCCTGAGAGACACAGCCAGAATACAGCAAATACAGAGGCGAATGCCAGCAGCAAACCACTGAACTGAGAACAGGACCCCCGTTGAAGGAATCAGAGAAAGAACTGGAAAGCTTGAAAGCCCTGGGTCCTGCTAAGACTGAACACCCAGTGAACGTGATTGTTGGGGGGAGGGTGGCAATTGGGGGAGGATGAGGGGGGGAGCAGCTAGCGGGATGTTGGCCCGTAAACCAGGACAGGGAATAACACTCGAAATGTAAATAAGAAATACTCAAGTTAATAAATAAATAAAAAAAAGTTGGAATCTGAATGTCTTCATCCCACCCCTTATATTGTTTGACACCATGCAAAAGGTCAACAGAACAACACAGATAATGCACATTTTTATTTAGTAACAGTTCATGCTTATATATTATGGATTACAAATAATTTAACTTAACATTATCCTAAAATGCAAATATCCTTCACTCTTATATCTACATAAATTTCTTAGTAAATCACTACAACAGAAACAGATTTTTGGTCAGTCATGTGATTCCTAAGCACTTGGTTACCAGTATACTATGGAAAATTACCACTCTCCTTGTGTTAGCTGAGATCTTGGGATCTGGGGAGAGGTACCACCAGATTGTAGTTTTATTTGAAAGTACTACCTCAGGCAATTACAAGAAGTTGGGCAGGATTCTAGAAGGGTCAAGCTTCCTAGCCAATTTGGTGTGTGGTCTATTATCCTGAGGTGGTGTTGTTTCAGGGTTCCACCAGTGTGCCCAGGGCAGGGATGGCAGAAATGGCTGTTCAGGGTACTCGGAGTGGGTGTGGTCCTGTGAAAGGCATGGGGCTGCAGGCCTGAATATGACTGTGCCCTAAGCTGAGCAGTGAGTTGAGTAAAGTTGAGTTTCTAGACCTCTGACCACTTCTGACCGTGTGGAAGTCCCATGCTGCTGTCCAGTGTTGCTGAGCCTTGGATCCTTCTAGAAATTTTTCTCCAATTGCTGTGGAGCTTAGGAAGGTGTATACCTTGTTTGAACACACTCCAAGGCCTGATATGTGTTCCATAAAGCCTGAAACTGTAGACAGCGCTGGCAGGAACATTGATGAAGAAATCCCAGAGGGAGCCTTCACTCAGACAGACTGATGGACAAATACTAGGATTGTGGTAGAGTGCGATATGGCTTTTCCTTTAGAATTTATTGTTGATATATTCTGCATGTGATGTTTTCAGCATGTTTGTTGTGTTGATGTATAGATAATTCTACCTGCTCCTGTCCATTAAGAAACCCAGCACCATCAGTAGCTACAGAAGGACAGTATACTCTTGCTTCTTCATTGTTCCTTCCCCTGTAAACCAATGATAAGCCCCTCAAGACACAACAATCCCTCTGGTACTGGAAAGCTTTGGTAAAGGATAAGAAGTCCAGGGAAATGTCCTTTATGGTTGTTTTGTTCCATTGACAGTTCCTATTGTGCAGTGTCTAAGCTGTCCTCTGGCTCATTATTAAGGTTAAGGTCATTTTGAACTCTCGATCCTTCTTCCTCTGCAACTTATGTCTTGACATGGCAGGCTTGCCCAAACCACATCTGGACAATGTGCTGATTTGTTTTATGCTTTGAATGTTTGTTTGTGACAGATACCTTTGTTGTTTCTGTTCTTTGTTGAATGTGGTATTTATGAAAGGCTGGCTTCAGAGACTGGAATAGAAAGGATACCATCAACTTCTATCCTCTGACAGGAATTAGAGAGCAGGACCTGTAGCTCAGTGGTAGAGTATTTGACACAGGATGTCCTAGGTTCAATCCCCAACTCTGCCAAAATGGAAAGGAGGATAGAGGACTATCACAGTTTCTTTTCTAAATGTTTAGAAGAATTTACCATTCATCCTTTATAGTATTCAAAGCCAGACATCTTATTACTCTGGAGGTAGAGGAAAGTGAATGTCCATGAGTTTTAGAGCATCCTGTTATAAGGGTGCACTTATAAGGGTAAACCGGCTCACAAGGTAAAGGGGCTTGACATGCACCTTCATGGTCTGAGTTCAATCCTCAGGAATTCACATGGTTGGAAGAGAGACCTGCTTCCCACAAATTATCCTCTGACCTCCACAGGCACATAGTAGCAAATGCAGTGTGGTGTGTGTGTATGTATATGTGTGTATGTGTGTGAGAGTGAGTGAGTGATTTTTTAAATAACAAAGTCAAGGAGGCTTACACTTGAAGAATGGCACCCAAGGTTGACATTTCTTGCTTTCACATTTATACACTTGTGAAAAATCTTCATAAACATTAATAGGCACCACTCCACATACATACATATGATGTATACAAGAAAGTAACATCTCAAAGCACTGCTTTACATCAGTACTGGAATTCAGGGCACTTGAGCACAGTGTAACATTTCAACAAAGTACAGCTATGCCTTTTTCCAGTTGACCATTAACATGAATTCCTGAGAATGTCTGTGACTGAAATCCACAGGTTAAATACAAAGTCATGAGTTAATTCATTTCTCTAAGAGCAAAGAAACCCTTGCAAGAAATAACACAAAGAAACTGCAGGAAGTGACAGTTCAAACAGTGTAAATATTTATATATTTTCGGTTCCAGAGAGAAATTCTATAGGAAACTTGGATATGTCAAATTATAAAGACACAATTTATAAGGGGTAATAAGTAGCTAATGTTGTTAATTACAAAGAAGTCACATAAAAGATAGAAAAAAGACAAATAACCCAAGAGGAAAATGTGAATTCTTGTGGTCAAGGCCTTTACAGACATTGAATCTTTTAGTTACCTTTAAGGGAGGTCCTGCTGCTGAATGTCAGGCAGTGAGGGTTGGCAGAAGGGACTGGAAACAATCGCGAGTGTCTCGCTTCTATGATTTACAGGCTGTATAGTGTCAGGAAAAATTCATGGTCCCATACATATTATTTCTCTAAATCCTAGGTCTACAGATGTTTCCCAACATGCCAAGTCTCTAAGTGGGAAGAGATGGTGCTAACTCAGGAATTCATTAGTGTAAACCATGATCTATCTTTCTTGAAGTGTCGATGTCTAAATCCTGCCACCTTGCATTGTGCTTTGACCTGGAGCACCCTGTTGGTTGATAGGAAATGAACCATTAATGACTTGCCTGGTGCGTATTTGCATGTTTGCCTAGTTGGGGGTGTTAAGAGAATCATCATTTAGCAGAGATTTGGTTTTGTCACTAAGGCCCCAATGAACTTTTTTTTTATGTTTAACTTATAGAACCTCATGAGTACAATTCCTAAGATACTTTCAGTATCATAGCACTCACATGTGTCTTTGTGTGTGTTTTTGTATGTGTGTGACTGCTATGTTTCTGTGTGTATGTTTTTGGTCTTTGCTATTTTGTGGACTCTTCTTTTTCGCACTTTTTATCCCCTTCTCTCTGGTTTCACCTCATAACATTAGATAAGGCAACAGGGTTATAGAGGGTAGAGAGATAGAGATGCCTGAATTTTTCTTTTGTTTCTTCTTTGATCACAACTACTTACAAATTATAAACAACCCCCATTAAGGACCAACAGTACCAACACCCTCTCCAGCCCTCACATTTATGTACCCTATGAAAAGTTCCTGGAAATTCAAATGTCATACAATCACATAAACCATCTGAAGTTGGTGAACCATACTTAAGCTAGAGTATGAGCCAAATCATGGTCAGCAGCCACAGAAGTCTGAAGTATCCCAGTATCCCTACACCTAATTTTAAGATGAAAGCTCATTCTTACAATATGTCTGGGTGTTTTCCCCCTAAAACACAAAATTTGCAAATTCTTAACAATGCCACCCTATTTGATTTTGGTACCAATCAGGAGCCCCACTGTTCCCTGACCAAAATGTATACACATGGCCACATCTAGGTAGAACATATGCTTTGCTCACAGATTTGAATTATGAGCAAACTAAATTGCAACCCACTCAACTTATGAGAGATACTTTGGCGATGACCACTTGGGAACTTTTTTTTATGGGTCCCCACATTTGCCTTGTTCTCTGTCCTTGTTATTTTTCTCTCAGTTCTGTGAGCAATTCTGTACCCGTACTAGTTTCTGTTGTACTGGAATAAGGTGATCCATGTTGTGCTTGCTACCATAGAAACAAATGAACACACACACACACACACACACACACACACACACACACACACACACTGAATCTTTAAACTGCATTTTAGTCAGACATCCAGCATTCTTCTCTCTGTGTAGTGAATGATTCACACATACACAAGGCTGTTGCATTGCTCTTGAGTCTCCATCTGTGTTACACCTAGGTTAAAGGTTAACTTAGAACAGTTAGCAGTGTAACCTGCTGGGCTACTTACAGTGTGCACATTCAGCTTCCTTTCTACTCGATGAAATACGGATGTGCCTCACTAACATAGAACCAAAAAGTGTCCCTCAGTATTCCCATCAGTGGTATTTATTATTAAAGAACTCTAATAATTAATCACTCACCTCCATGGACCTATATGACATATGTTAAAACTACACAAATGCAAAACTCAAAAGGGCATGGTTAAATACAATCTTAATAACCTTTGCAAGACAGTCAACATAGCACACATGTGTATTGTACACATCCACATCACTTTATAACACACACACACACATGCACACACACCATACACACACACACACACATACACACACACACACACACACACACACTCAAAGACTCAAAGAGAGAAAGAGATAGAGCAAATACTACCTTTTAAAAGTAGAATTCCTTAAAACGATACATTATCCACATAATATTCTAAAGTGATGGTACCATATTTCTGCTTGAGATATCATTTGAGGATTATTCAGTACCTACCACTGGAAGAAAAAAGGTCTGAAACTTTGATTCATTCTTCGCAGGTAGAGGTACTAAGGGCCCAGAACTAATTAAAGTCCATATACATATGCATTCTTTTCTGTTCATCTTTTGTTTGAAATGTGTGAGTGCCTGCCTGTATGTTTGTTTGTACACCTCCTGGAATTGGATTTATAGTTGTGATTTATCATGTAGGTGCAGGAATTGAATGAACTTGTGTCCTTTGCAAGAGGAACACATGCTCTTAACAACTGAGTTATTTCTCTAGCAGTCACAGTCTTGAGAAATCATAAACACTTGCTATGAAATAGACTGAGTGACTTTCAAGCACATACTTTAAAAAAGTGAAGTGAACTCTTCTCATCGGCTCCTCTGAGGAGAGGAACTCCATGATGGGAGGCAAGCTGAGCAAGAAGGGTTACAATGTGAATGAGGAGAAGGCCAAGGACAAAGACAAGAAGGCTAAAGGCGCGGGCACCGAGGAGGAGGGGACCCCAAAGGAGAGAGAACCCCAGATGGCCGCCCACACCACTGAGGTCAAGGAGAGCGCAGAGAAGCCCAAGGACACTCCAGATGGGGAGGCATGGGCTGAGGAAAAGGAGGCCGACCAACAGGCGGCCGGTAACGAGGAGGAGCCCAAGGCCCAGCCCGAGAAGAGCGAGGGCGCCACGGAGGAGCAGCCCGAGCCCCGGCCAGTGCCTGAGCAGGAGGCGGCCTGGCCCGGGCCCGCGATGGGCGGCGAGACCCCCAAGGCCGGCGAGGCGAGCGCCGAGCGCCGAGGGCACCCGCGCGCCGGATCTCGTGCCCCAGGAGGGGGGCGAGGCCAAAAAGACTGAGGCTCCGGCCGCTGGCCGCGAGGCGAAAAGCGACGCGGCCCAGGCGGCTTCAGATTCTAAACCTAGCAGTGCGGAGCCCGCGCCCTGGTCCACAGAGACGCTCGCGGCCTCTGAGGCGCCCAGTTCCGCGGCCAAGGCCCCCCCAGGCACCGGTCTCCAGCTCCGAACAAAGCGTGGCCGTCAGAGGTCACTGGCAAAGGACCGGTCTCAAGCTCTCTCTGTCTCTGTATCCTATACTAACTTGTTTCAAATTGGAAGTGAGGCTATGTATTGCCCAAGGGATTAAAAAATAAAAAAAAGAAAAGAAAAGAAAAGAAAAAAAATAGGAGGATGTGTCCCATCCGGGGAGGGAGGGAGCGGGGAGCATCCAAATAGTATTTTTGTAGGGAAATATCTAATATACCTTCAGTCACTTTGACCAGTCAGTCCTGGATTTTACAGACCATTGTCTGAAAGTTCATCATCTGTACCTGAACCGCTATCCCCTAGGCTCCATCCTTTAAAAACCCCAGCATCCCTCCTGTGATACAGCTGGGGAGGAGGGTGTTTGATTTTGCCCACAGGGCCAGTGCCAAGGCAATCAGATCTTTATGAAAGCAGTATTTTCTGTTTCTTTTTTAATCTACAGCCTTTTCTTATTTTTTTTTTTAACGTTTGTGGATGAATGCCAACTTTCAGACGGAGACCACTTAGCTTGTCCACACTGTATCTCAATGCCAGCCCTCCACTCTTCCTCTCCGGATAGTTTTGGGAGTGACAAACATTCTCTCACCTTACTTAGCCTACCTAGATTTCTCATGACGAGTTAATGCATGTCCGGGGTTGGGTGCACCTGTACTTCTGTTTATTGGTCAGTGGAAATGAAAAATAAAAAGTCTGCATTCATTGCAGCTCCAGTTTTCTTCCATCTGTGTCTCAGACCCCAACACACCAGCCATTGGAAAATGGAAAATAAATAATAAATAAATAAATAAATAAATAAATAAATAAATAAATGTACAATGGATGCATTGAAATTATATGTAAGAGTATAAATGGCATGAAAGTAATAAAGCTAAGCAATTAAAAAGTAAAAAAAAAAAAGTGAAGTGAAACATACAAACTGGTGGTTTGAATATGCTTGGCCCGAGGAATGGCACTATTAGGCAGTGTGGCTTGGAGGAAGTTTGTCACTATGGGGGTGGGTTTTGAGAGACTGTTCTCTTACCTGCCTGGAATTCAGTCTTCTAGAAGCTTTCAGAAGGCTGTAGAACTCTCAGATCCTCCAGTGTCAAGACTGCCTAGATGCTGGCATGCTCCTGTCTTGATGATAAGGGACTGAAACTCTGAATCTGTAAACCAGCCACAATTAAATGTTGTCCCTATAAGAGTTGTTTTGGTTATGATGTCTGTTTACAGAAGTAAAACCTTAGCTAAGACACAAACAGAAGGGAACAGGTTGCATATGGACATACCTCAAAGGAGAAGTGAGACCAAAACTTCACAAGTATAAATTGAAGATCCTTGGCAAAAAGACAAAACATGTTTAATGGAAGGATTCAGATTCATGAAAATTAAAGATATGCTTCTCTCTAGGCAGAATAATGTGGCAAGAGAAGGAAATTAAAGAAAGCGGTACAAATAGAAAAAGAAGTTAAATTATCTCAATTTGCAGATGATGTGATATTACATTTAAGTGATCCCAAAATGCTACTAGAAAACGTCTAGACAATTTCAGCAAAATGGCAGGACACCACGTCAACTTACAAAATCAGGAGCCTTTCTATACAACACCAACAAATACACCAAGAGATCACGAATATATTCACATTTACAATAGCATCTACAATATAAACTTCAAATACCTAATGAAAGAAATAAGAAAGAAGCTAGAAAGTGAAAAGGTTTAAAATATTTATGCACTGGTAGAATTAATATAGTGAGACTGTCATCCTACCAAAAGTGATTTAAAGCTCAGTGCAATGTTAAAATAAATACCCCCCAAAATTAGTCAAAGAAATAGAAAAATTCTACAAAATCATACGGAAATAAAAATAACATCAGAAACCAAAGTAATTCTGAGAAAATAGTGGGGAAATTACTAATAAAAAGTTAAAGACAAGTCTTGCACCCAAATCCTGTTGGGAAGAGAGCTGCACTTTCAGAAGTACAGACAATCCTGAGAACTCAGGGGAGACCGCCACTTCTGCTCACATTCCTGGCCCAAGAGGACCCTGCCTAGTGCCCTCTGGATACTGGAATATAGGAGCAGTCAATGGCAGGAACCTTCTGGTTTCTGCCTGCACCCAGAAGTGAACTGAACAGGTACCACAGCTCCCTGCACCCAGATCCCATGGAGCAGAGAGCTGGACTCTCAGAAGTGCAGATAATCCTGAGAGCTCAGAGGACACAACTACTTCTGCCCACATTCCCAATCCCATAAGGACCTGCCTAATGCCCTCTGTGCCCTCTGGACACAGGGACCTAGGAGTAGTCAGAGGCAGAACCCTTCTGGTTTCTGCCTGCCCTGAGAGCCAAAAGCCAGTCAGCAGGAGCACCTACACATTTGAGAACAGACAGAAGACCTACTCTTCTGCTCCAAGCGACCCACCTGGTAGCCTTAGGACACACAAAGTCAGGAGTAGCTCTCTGTTCCCAGATCTGGCTGAAAGAAAACAGGTCTACAGGAGTACTGACACACAGGCTAAAAGGAAGGTCAAGTCACTGTCAGAGACAGAAAGACAAGCTAACACCAGAGAAAACCTGATGGCAAGAGACAAGCACAGGAACCTAAGCAACAGAAACCAAGACTAGTTGGCATCATCAGAAACCAGTTCTCCCACCAAAACAAGATTTAGATTCAAAATCACATCTCAGGATGATGATAGAGGACTTTGAGAAGGACATAACTTCCTTAAAGAAATACGGGCCAACACGGTTGAACAAATAGAAGCCCTTAAAGAGGAAACAGAAAATCCCTTAAAGAATTATAGGAAAACACAACCAAACAGGTGAAGGAATTGAACATAACCATCCAGGTTTCAAAAATGGAAATAGAAACAAAAAAGAAAGCACAAAGGGAGACAACCCTGGAGATAGAAAGTCTAGGAAAGAGATGAGGAGTCACAGATGCAAGCATCACTAACATAATACAAGAGCTAGAAGAGAGAATCTCAGGGGCAGAAGATACTATAGAAAACAGCAACATAACCATCAAAGATAATGTAAAATGCAAAAAGCTCCTCTAAAACATCTAGGAAATCTGGGGCACAATGAGAAGATCAAACCAAAGGATAATAGGTATAGAAGAGAGCAAAGATTCCTAACTTAAAGGGTCACTAAATTTCTTCAACAAAATTATAGAGGAAATCTTCCCTAACCTAAAGAAAGAGATGACCATAAACATCCAAGAAGCCTATAGAACTCCAAATGGATTGGACCAAAAAGGAATTAACTCTTGTCACATAATAGTCAAAATACCAAATGAACAAAACAATGAAAATGTATTAAAAGCAGTATGGGAAAAAGGCCGAGTAACATAAAAAGGTGAACCTATCAGAAATACAGCAGACTTCTCACCAGATTCTATGAATGCCAGAAGGTCCTGGGCAGATGTCATACAGACCCTAAGAGAACAGAAATGCCAGCCCAGGCTACTATATCCAGCAAAACTCTCAACTAACATAAATAGAGAAACCAAGATATTCAATGAGAAAACCAAATTTACACAATATCTTTCTACAAATCCAGCCCTACAAAGGAGAATAGATGGAAAACTCAAATACAAGGAGGGAAACTACTCCACAGAAAAAAGCAAAAAAGTAATCTCCTTGCAATAAAACCAAAAGAAGAGAGACACACAAACAGAATTCCAGTTTTAAATATGAAAAGAACAGGAAGCAACAATCCCTAGTCCTTAATATATCTCAACATCAATGGACTCAATTCCCCCCGAAAAAAGACATAGACTAACAGACTGGATATGTAAAGAGGACCCAGCACTTTGCTGCATGCAGGAAACACACCTCAGAGACAAAGACAGACACTACCTCAGGGTAAATGGCTGGAAAACAAATTTCCAAGCAAATGGCTGGAAGAAACAAGCTAGAGTTGCCATTCTAATATGAAATAAAATTGACTTTCAACCAAATGTCATCAAAAAAGATAAGGAAGGATATTTCATATTCATCAAAGGAATAATCCACCAAGATGAACTCTCAATCCTAAATATCTATGCTCCAAATGCAATGGCATCTACATTCATAAAAGAAACCTTATTAAAGCTCAAATCACATATTGTATCTCACAAAATAATAGTAGGAGATTTCAACACCCCATTCTCATCAATGGATAGATCATGGAAACAGAAACTAAACAGAGACATAGAGAAACTAACAGAAGTTATGAACCAAATGGATTTGACAGATATTTTTGAACATTTCATCGTAAAACAAATGGATATACCCCTTTCTCAACACCTCATGGTACATTCTACAAAATTGATCATATAATCAGTCACAAAGCAGGCCTCAACAGATACAAGAGGATTGAAATAATCTGACGTATCCTATCAGATGACCACGTGGTAAGGCTGGTCTTCAATAAAACAAAAGTGACAGAGAGCCCACATATACATGGAAGTTGAACAATGCTTTATACTGTGATAACTTGGTCAAGGAAGAAATAAAGAAAGAAATTAAAGACTTTTTAGAATTTAATGAAAATAAAGAAACAACATACCCAAACTTATGGGACACAATGAAAGCAGTGCTAAGAGGAAAACTCATAGTTCTGAGTGACTCCAAAAAGAAACAGGACATAACATACATTAGCAGCTTGGCAGCATGCCTAAAAGCTCTAGAACAAAAAGAAGCAAATACACCCAG
Organism: Rattus norvegicus; assembly: GCF_021556685.1. Taxonomy (NCBI): domain Eukaryota; kingdom Metazoa; phylum Chordata; class Mammalia; order Rodentia; family Muridae; genus Rattus; species Rattus norvegicus. The sequence goes on from NC_141542.1 coordinate 13,697,994, forward strand.
GAGGAGTAGAAGGCAGGAAATAATCAGACTCAGGGCTGAAATCAACCAAGTAGGAACAAAAAAGGAGTATAAAATGCATCAACAAAACCAGAAGATGGTTCTTTGAGAAAATTACAAGATAGAGAAACCTTTAGCCAGACTAACCAGAGGCACAGAGAGCATATCCAAATTGACAAAATCAGAAATGAAAAGGAATTAACAAGGAATTCTGAGGAAATTAGAAAAATCATCACATCCTATTACAAAAGCCTATATTCAACAAAACTGGAAAATCTTGATGAAATGGAAAATTTTGTAGACAGATACCAGGTACCAAAGGAAATCAGGATCAGATAAACCATCGAAACTGGCCCATAACTCCCAAGAAATAGAAGCAGTTATTAAAAGTCCCTCAAATAAAAAGAGCCCAGGACCAGATGGGTTTAGTGCAGAATTCTACCAGACTTTCATACAAGAAAATACTGTCAAACTATTTCACAAAATACAAACTAAAGGAATACTACCCAATTCTTTCTATGAAGCCACAATTATGCTTATACCTAAACCCTTCAGGTATAAAAAGAACTTCAGACCAATTTCCTTATGAAGATCAATGCAATAATAATAAAATTCTCGCAAACAAAATCCAAGAACACATCAAAAAGATCATCCATCATGATCAAGTAGGCTTCATCCCAGAGATACTGGAATGGTTCAATATACCGAAATCCATCAACATAATCCACTATGTAAACAAACTCAAAGAAAAAGAAAACACATGATCATTCCATTAGTTAGTGAGAAATCACTTGACAAAATTCAACACCTCTTCATGAGAAGTCTTGGAAAGATCAGGAAATCAAGATCCATACCTAAACATAGTAAAAGCAACATACAGCAAACCAGTAGCCAACATTAAATTAAATGGAGAAAAACTTGAAGCAATCCCATTAAACTCAGGGACTAGGCAGGGCCGCCCACTCTCTTGCTACTTATTCAATATAGTACTTGAAGTTCTATTCAGAGCAATCAGACAACACAATGAAGTCAAAGGGATACAAATTTCAAAGGAAGAAGTCAAAATATCACCATTTTCAGATGATATGACAGTATACTTAAGTGACCTCAAAAGTTCCACCAGAGAACTACTAAGCCTGATAAACAACTTCAGCAAAGTGGCTGGATATAAAATTAACTCAATGAAAAATCTTCCTCTACTCAAAGTATAATCAAGCTGAGAAAGAAATTAGGGAAATGGCACACTTTACAACAGTCATAAATACCATAAAATACCTCGATGTAACTCTAAAAAGGAAGTGAAAAACCCATATGACAAGAACTTCAAGTCTCTGAAGGAAGAAATTGAAGAAAATTTCAGAAGATGGAAAAATCTCCCATGCTCATGGATTGTCAGGATTAATATAGTAAAAATGGCTATTTTGTCAAAAGCAATCTACAGATTCAATGTAATCCCTATCAAAATTCCAACTCAGTTCTTCACAGAATTAGAGGGAACAATTTGCAAATTCATTTGGAATAACAAAAAGCCCAGGATAGTGAAAACTATCCTCAAGAATAAAAGAAGTGCTACGGGAACCACCATCCCTGACCTCAAGCAGTATTACAGAGCAATAGTCATAAAAGCTGTATGGTATTAGTATAGAGACAGGTAGGTAGATCAGTGGAATAGTTCAAAGACACAGAAATGAACCCACACACCTATGGTCACTTGATCTTTGACAAAGGAGTCAAAAACCATCCAATGGAAAAAGGATAGCATTTTCAACAAATGGTGCTTTTTCAACTGAAGTCAGCATGTAGAAGAATGCAAATCAACCCATTATTATCACCTTGTACAAAGCTTAAGTTCAAGTGGATCAAGGACCTCCACATTCACCCAGATACACACAAACTAATAGAAGAAAAAGTGGGGAAGAACCTCAAAGACATTTTGGGCAGTGGGACAAATTTTCTGAACAGAACACCAATGGTTTATGCTCTAAGATTAAGAATTAACAAATGGTACCTCATAAAACTGCAGAGTTTCTGTAAGGCAAAGGTCACTGATATTAGGACAAAACGGCAACCAACAGATTGCAAAAAGATCTTTAGCAGTCCTTTATCCAATAGAGGGCTAATATCCAAAATATACAAGACTCAAGAAGTTAGACTCCAGAGAGACAAATAACCGTATAAAAATGGGGTCCAGAGCTAAACAAAGAATTCTCAGCTGAGGAATATTGAATGGCTGAGAAGTACCTAAAGAAATGTTCAACATCCTTAGTCATCAGGGAAATGCAAATCAAAACAAACCTGAGATTCCACCTCATGCCAGTCAAAAACTCAGGTGACAATATATGCTAGTGAGGATGTAGAACAGAGGAACATTTCTCTATTTTTTGTGGGATTGCAAACTGCTACAATCACTCTTGAAATCAGTTTGGAGGTTCCTCAAAAAATTGGACATTGCATTACCTGAGGACCCAGCTATACCTCTCCTGGGCATATACCCAAAAGATGCTCTAACATAGAACAAGGATGTATACTCCACTCTGTTCATAGCAGCCTTATTTATACTAGCCAGAAGCTGTAAAAAACCAAGATGCCCTTCAACAGAGGAAATGATACAGAAAATATCATATATCTACATATTGGTATACTACTCACCTATCAAAAACAATGAGTTCATGAAATTCATAGGCAAATGGATGGAACTTGAAAATATCATCCTGCATGAGGTAACCCAGTCACAGAAAAACACACATGGTTTACACTCACTGATAAGTGAATATTAGCCCAAAAGCTCAAATTACCCAAGATACAATATACAGATCACATGAACCTCAAGAAGAAGGATTACCAAAGTGCAGATGCTTCAGTTTTTCTTAAAAGGGGGAACAAAAATATTCATAGGGGGGATATGGAGACAAATGTTGCAGCAGAGACGGAAGGAATGGCCATATGGAGCCTGCCCCATGTGGGGATACAGCATGTGTATGTATATGTATATGTATATGTATAGGTATAGGTATAGGTATAGGTATAGGTATAGGTATAGGTATAGGTATAGGTATAGGTATAGGTATAGGTATATATGTCTCTAACTATTTATAGCCACCAAAACTAGGTTGTTATCTATGAAATCAAGAAGTACATGATGACAGGTCCCTGATACATCTGTCTCCTGAGAGGCTCAAGAAGAGCGTGACAAATACAGAGGTGGATGCTTGCATTCAACCATTGAACTTAAAATGGGATCCACATTGGAGGAGTTAGAGAAAGGATTAATGGAGCTGAAGGGGCTTGCAACCCCATAAGAAGAACAAAACCAACCAACCATTGCTCTCAGGGATTAAACTCTATCTAAAGAGTACACATGGACATATCTATGGCTCCAGCTGCATATGTAGCAGAGGATGGCCTTGTGGGCACCAGTGGAAGGAGAAGTCCTTCTTTCTGCCAAGGCAGGACCCCCAATGCAGGGGAATGTCACGGGCAGTGGAATGGGGGTGGTTGGGGAAGGGAAATAATACCCTTATTGAAGAAATGGAGGAGACTGGATAGAAAGCTTTGGGTCAGGGAACTGGGAAAGGGAATAACATTCAAAATGTAAGTAAAAAATATCCAATTTTTTAGGAAAAAATAACTTCCAAGACACATTATACAGCTAAAGTAACACTACTATTTTAAAAATTCAGTATCAACAGAGACACAGAGAAACTAACAGAAGTTATGAACCAAATGGACCTAACAGATATCTACAGAACGTTTCATCCTAAAACAAAAGACTATACCTTCTCAGCACCTCATGATACCTTTCCCAAAATTGACCATATAATCAGTCACAAAACAGGCCTCAACAGATACAAGAAGATTGAAATAATCCCATACATCTTATCAAATTACCACAGACTAAGATTGGTCTCCAGTAACAACAAAAATGAAAGAAAGCTTGCATAAACATGGAAGCTGAACAACGTTCTGCTCAATGACAACTTGTTCAAGGAAGAAATAAAGAAATTGAAGACTTTTTAGAATTTAATGAAAATGAAGACACAAAATACCTAAATTTATGGGACACAATAAAACAGTGCTAAGAGGAAAACACGTAGCTCTGAGTGCCTCCAAAAGAAACTGGAGAGAGCATACATTTGCAGCTTGACTGTACACCTAAAAGCTCTAGAACAAAAAGAAGCAAATAAACCCAAGAGTAGTAGAAGGCAGAAAATAAGCAAACTCAGGGCTGAAATCAACCAAGTAGAAACAAAAAGGACTATGCAAAGAATCAACAAAATCAGGATCTGGTTCTTTGAGAAATTCAACCAGATAGATAAACCCTTAGCCAGACTTATCAGAGCGCACACAGATAGTGTCCATATTAACAAAATCAGAAATGAAAAGGGAGGCATAACAACAGAAATTGAGGAAATTCAAAAAATCGTCAGATCTTACTACAAAAGACTATATCAACAAAACTAGAAAATCTTGATGAAATGGACAATTTTCTAGACAGAAGCCAGGTATCAAAGTTAAATCAGGATCAGATAAACCATCTAAACAGGCCTATAACTGTTAACGTAATAGAAGCAGCCATTAAAAGTCTCCCAATGAATAAAAGCCCTGGACCATGGGTTTAGTACAGAATTTTATCAGCCCTTCATACAAGACCTAATATCAATACTGTCTAAATTATCCCACAAAATAGAAACAGAAGTTGCTCTTCGCAATTCCTGCTATGAAGCCATGATTATGCTTATACCGAAAGCACACAAAGAACCAAAAAAGAAAGAGAACTTAAGGCCATTTTTCCTTATGAGTGTTGAGGCAAAAATACTAAAAAAAATTTTTCACGAATGAATCTAAGAATTTTTCAAAACGATCATCCATCATGATCAAGTAGGCTTCCTCCCAGTGATACAAGGATGGTTCAATATACATCAACCTAATCTTCTATATAAACAAACACAGAAAAAATCACATGAACATCTCATTATATGCTGAGAGTGCATTTGACAAAATTCAACATCTGTTCATCTTAAAAGACTTGGAAAGATCAGGAATTCAAGGCCCATGCCTATACACAGTAAATCAGTATGCAGCAAACCAGTAGCCAGCATTAAAGTAAATGGAGAGAAACTTGAAGCAATCACCCTAAAATCAGGGACTGGACAAGGCTCCCCACTCTTTTCCTACTTATTCAATACAGGACTTGAAGTCCTAGACAGAACAATCAGACAACAAAAGGAGGTCATAGGGATACAAATTAGAAAGGAAGAAGTCAAACTGTCACTATTTGAAAATGATATGATAGTATACTTAAGTGAAACCAAAAGTTCCACCAGAGAGTTGTAAGCCTGATTAACAACTTCAGCAAAGAGGCTGTGTATAAAATTAACTCAAACAAATCAGTAGTCTTCCTCTAATCAAAGGATAAACAGGCTGAGAAAGAAATTAGGGAATTGATACCTTCAAAATAGACCCCATATGAACAACAATGCCAACCAACCAGAGCTTCCAGGGACTAAGCCACTACCTAAAGACTATACATGGACTGTCCCTGGGCTCCAACCTCATAGGTAGCAATGAATAGCCTAGTAAGAGCACCAGTGGAAGGGGAAGCCCTTGGTCTGCCAAGACTGAACCCCCAGTGAACGTGATTGATGGGGAGAGGGTAGTAATGGGAGGAGGATGGGGAGGGAAACACCCATAGAGAAGGGGAGGGTGAGGGGCTAGGAGGATGTTGGCCCAGAAACTGGGAAAGGGAATAACAATCGAAATGTAATAAGAAATACCCAAGTTAATAAAGAAGAAGAAAAATCTATAAAAAAATAGGCACAAATAATAAAAAATACTTTGGTGTGACTCTAACCAAGCAAGTGAAAGATCTGTATGACAGGAACTTCAAGTCTCTGAAGAAAGAAATTGAAGAAGGTCTCAGAAGATGGAAAGATCTCCCATGCTCATGGATTGGCAGGATTAATATTGTAAAAATGGCCATCGTTCCAAGCACAATCTACAGATTCAATGTAATCCCCATCAAAATTCCAACTCAATTTTTCATAGAGTTTGAAAGAGCAATTTGCAAATTCATTTGGAAAAGCAAAAGACTCAGGATAGCAAAAATTATCTTCTACAATAAAATCACTTCTGGGGGAATCACTCTCCTTGACCTCTAGCTGTATTACAGAGCAATAGTGATAAAAATTGTATGGTCCTGTCCCAGGTTGCTCCTCAGTTCCTGTGTCCAGAGGTCTCGAGGTGACCTCTTCCTCTTGGGCCAGGATTGTGAGCAGAAGTGGTTGTCTCCCCTGAACTTTCAGGATTGTCTGCACTTCTGAGGTGGACAGCTCTCTCTCCCCCATGTGGTTTGTGTACAGAGAGCTGTGGGACTGGGTCAAATCTGGGTGCAGATGGAAACTGGAAGCAGCACTCTGATTTATAATACCCAGCATCTCAAAAGAACCAGGATATCTTTCAACAGAGGAATGGATACAGAGAATGTGGTACATTTACACAATGGCGTACTACTCAGCTATTAAAAACAATGACTTCATGAAATTCAAAGCAAATGTATGGAAATAGAAAATATCATCCTGAGTGAGGTAACTCAATTACAAAAAAAAACAAAAAACCCACACACATGGTATGCACTCACTTATAAGTGGATATTAGCCCAAAAGCTTGGTGTACCCAAGATACAATCTATAGCCTATACGAAGCTCAAGAAGAAGGACCACTAAACTGCAGATGCTTTAGTCCTTCTGAGAAGGTGGAAGAAAAATATTCTTGGAGGAGACACGGAGATGAAGTGTGGAGCAGAGACTAAAGGAATGGCCATTCAGAGCCTGTCCCACCTGGGGATACAGCCCATGTACATACAATCACCAAATTCAAACAATATTGAGATGTCAAGAAGTGCATGCTGACAGGAGCCTGATATAGCTGTCTTGTGAGAGGCTCTTCCAGAGCATGACAAAGACAGAGGTGAACACTCACAGCTAACCATTGAACATAGGATGGGGTCCCCATTGGAGGAGTTAGAGAAGGGATTATTGGAGTTGAAGGGGTTTGCAACCCCATAAGAACAACAATAACAACCAACCAGTGCTCTCAGGGATTAAACCCCTATACAAAGAGTAAACATGGACAGTCCATGGCTCCAGCTGCATATGTAGCAGAGGATGGCCTTATTGGGCACCAGTGGAAGGAGAAGCCCTTGGTAATGCCAAGTCTCACCTTGCCCTGCCCCCCACTCAGTGTAGGGGAATGTCAGGACAGGGAGGCAGGAAGGAGTGTGTGGATGGCTGGTGGAATACCCTCATAGACAAAGGGGGGTGGTGGTGGAATAGGCATTTATTGAAGAGAAACCAGGAAAGGGGGATACTTAAAATGTACATACAAAATACCCAATAAAAATTCAATATAATAGAATAAAAAGAGACATGTTGATGAATGAAACAGAAGACCCAAACATGAGTACTTGAAAATATATCCATCTGATATTTGATGAAAAGATAAAACCATACACTAAAGAAGAATAGTGTCTTCAGCAAATGATGCTAGGAAACTGAATATCCACATGTACAAAAATGAAAGTAAACCTCTATATATCATCCTGTATAAAAACTAGACTCAAGTGGATCAAAGACCTCAATGTGAATCCTGAAATATTGAAACTGTTTGAGCAGTATCATGCAGGATTTACATGGAAAAAATAATTTTCTGAAAGCTCAATAGGACATTTACCCAGGAATTAATTATTTACCTGGGAATTATGATATCAAAAAACTAAAAACTTCTCTACAGCTAAGGAAACAGTACATTGAGTAAAATAGAAACCCGCAGAATGGGATATAATCTTTGCTACTTATTCTTCTGAAAGAAAGTTAATATCCAAGCTATATAAAGAACTCAGAAAGAACAGTCAAAGGAAACATGAGCTAGGAATTAACAAATGAGCTAAAAAATCTAAACAGAATTTTCAACTCAGGAAACAAACACAACACAGATCAGTTAAAAAAAATGTTCAGTATCTCTGCAATTAGGGAAGTGCACATTGAAACAGACTTGAGATTTCATCTTGCCCCAGTCAGAATGGCTAAGACAACAGATCAACTAGCAAATGTTGAGGAGCTTGTGGGAAGAGGGAACCCTCATTCATTGTTATTCAGAATGAAAATTGGTGCAACCATCCTAGAAATCAATATGGTGATTTCACAAAAATCTTAAAAAATTAAATACAGTATATGATCCATATATACCACTCCTTGGCTTATGCCCAAAGGAAGGAACATGCTACTTCACAATATACTTGTCAGCCATGGTCAGTACACATGGTCATTCACACTAGCTAGACAGTGAAAACCACCTAAGTGTCATGCAACACATGAAAAGATAATGAAATATAGCAATATACACAATAATATTCCAATTAGCCTTAACAAAAACATTAGATCATGAAGTTTTAGGTAAATGGGTAGAACTAGAAAATATTATATTGAATGATGTAACGCAAAATGAGGTAAACCAGACATGTTACATTTCTCTCATCTGTAGTTCTGTCAGATGGGAGTCTACACTTCTTCATGTGTCAGCATGCAACAAGTAACCACAGAAACAAAGAAACTATAAAGGGGCTATTGGGATAAGGGGATTAGGGGTTATGAGAGGAATAGCAAAAGACAGTGATGTGAGGTGAAAACGGAAAAATGAGGGAGGAGAATCCAGCTTCTGGGTACAAAGGAAGGTCAATACAGAAGATGGGGATGAATGACAAATAACATCAAGGTTGTTTGAAAAAGTCTCAAGGAAACATTATTTCATATATATCTAAAATTATAAGCATATAAGTGTATAAGTGTATGAAGCATACAAGTACATGAAGATGCTTAAATTAAAATATGGCACTAGATCTGGCAGTGTGTCCCCTAAGAACCACTGACTAAGAAAAACTTAGTTCCAATACCGGGGACAAGGAATATCCTTTAGAAAAGTTCATCAAGGTAGTCCTTGTAGTAACAGCAAGAGTGTAGTAACTCCTAAAACAATGTAGACTCTGACAGTTGCCTTCAGTTGCCTGTTAGTGAAGATATGTCCCTATTGCAGAAGATACCACACACTTAAGATAGAGGTGTCAGTTGATACAAACTGGATATAATCTGGAAGATTCTTACTGCAGTCTACCTTCCATGGTATCAAAAAATACTAAGTAAGCTGCCAAGGGAGGGAAGTAATTAACAATACTACTCACCTGTGGCACACATGGACCACAACAATGACCAGCATGACAAGATGTCCATAAAGGTACAGGGATTGACACATGTTGGTGATTGAAGATGATGAAAACCCTGCCTGGCACTAGAAGCACAGCCACCTTCCTAGGTGTTGTGTGACAGGACTTTTCCTCATTAGATGCTACACACATGTTTTCTCATACGCTGGAGAGGGAGTCTAAAATAGACCAAAGTATGATGCCACCAAAGTCCAACTTGGTCAACTAATGTTTTATTGGGGTTTCTCATAGGAGTATGGTTGGTAGGTTACTTACAGGAACAGAAATGACTCAAAGTTGCATCACCACCCCAGCGTGAATGACAACTCACAAAAGCTGTGAACCTAAAGCATAGTACGAAGCTTACAGGCCATTCAACAATGTGGAGAATGTCCTTTCCAAGTGATTGAGTGATTCTCTGGGTCTAAGCATCTTCTGGGCAGTTCTGCTGCTTTCCTCTTTCAGCAGCTGGTCTGATCTCAGTCTTCTTTGTATCCTGACTTGTTTGGTAGTGACACATAGGAACTTTATTGCTACTCTGGGAGAGAGGGAATCTGGCTACCCTAAAGAATATGGTCCCTTTCTGGGTCTTTCTATTTTGAGTTGTTTACTTTTTTGCTTGAGGCGCTTCCCTGCATATCACAATGTTTATAAGTTAGAGGAAACTGTTACACAGTACTAGGGCAAGTGAAGTGATGGATTGTAGAAGAGAATCTACGATCACTACCTTGTTACACCAGCATAATTTCTAACTACATTCTAAATCATATCCTTATATTCACATATAATTATAATTATTACCTTCGTCAAAGAAGCTGTTTTTTTTAAAGCAAATCACACAGATAACAACTGTATCCAATATCACAAAGATCAACTAATTGTACAAAGCCTAGTCCCAGTGTATACAACTATCCAATATCTCCTTATCTATGACTCATAGAGCATCACAGTTGAGATTGAAGAAAGATTTCAAGAGCTAGAAAAACAAGAAGTCGGCTTTGAAGCAGTCTTTTATTATAACAGCTGCTAAACAAAATCTGAACTTAGCAATATCGAAAGACATGCTAATGAGGTAGGGAAAAAGAAATCTGATAGGGTCTCATTCCTGTGAAAGTAACTACAGCCACTTAATGAATGCTGAGGGAAGGCGTCTTTCTCAGGGGTGAGCTAAATAATTGGCTGTCCAGAACAAAGTGGTCAGCCTTGAAGCCCTATATATAGAAACAAGAAAAGAAGACCCGGCAAGTTATTTTTTTTCTTTCTTTTTTTCTTTCTTTTTTCTGGAGCTGGGGACCAAACCCAGGGCCTTGTACTTGCTAGGCAAGCACTCTACCACTGAGCTAAACCCCCAACCCCCTGGCAAGTTATATTTAGATACTTTGGCATTCACAAACATACATATATATGTTATAATAATTGAGGAAGACGAGCTATTAATTTGAGAGTTGGAAGGCAGGGGAGAACTTACAAGGAGGAAACTTGGGAGGGGCTAGAGGAGAAAGGGAAGAGGGAAAGTGATATAATTATATTTTAATTAAAATGTATAATTAAAATAAAATGTAAGAAAAAAACTCTTATGCTTTAAAAGTGCAGCCAAAAAAGTGAAATAAAACTGAGGAGAATCAGCAACAGGACATGATGAAATATTTGCAAGTACATCAGATAAAACTGTTTGAGCATTATTTAAAGGAGTCTTCAAGTTAGATAATAAAAACAACAAGTAGTCCACTTTAAGAAAAAAAAACAAAAATACTTATCTTCTATATTACGTTTATCTGTGACAGGGAGAAATGTTTCAAGGTATACAATAGAAGAAAGAGAAAGGTGCTTACGTAGACTGACCTGCTTTTCACGAGCCAAAAATGTGCTGAGAAAAGCACATGGCAGGAACAAGGGTGGCAGAGACTTTCTCTTCCTATTCATTATTCAGAAACTTTTCTTGCTCAGGGAAATCACTTGGCAATCAACTATGATTCTGTTTCAAAGTTGTAGCTTTCTCAGTCTTCCTGTGTAACTTATCAAATCCACTGCTTTGATACTTCAAGTCCTTACATTTCATAATATCTTCTCCAGCCCATGTAACATGTACCATTGAGTGAACATATTGCCTTATTCATCAAGGCTACTGTAATTAGTAACACTGGCAGTGGAGTTTTGGCAGGAAAATTGATTTCCAGCCTTTCACTCTGAGGTAGTGTCTGTCTTTGTCTCTGAGGTGTGTTTCCTGTAGGCAGCAGAATGCAGGGTCCTTGTTGTGTATCCAGTTTGTTAATCTATGTCTTTTTACTGGGGAGTTGAGGCCATTGATGTTGAGAGATATTAAGGAATAGTGATTATTGCTTCCTGTTATATTCATATTTGGATATGAGGTTATGTTTGTGTGCTTTTCTTCTCTTTGTTTTGTTGCGAAGACGATTAGTTTCTTGCTTCTTCTAGGGTATAGCTTGCCTCCTTATGTTGGGCTTTACCCTTTATTATCCTTTGTAGTGCTGGATTTGTAGAAAGATACTGTGTAAATTTGGTTTTGTCATGGAATATCTTGGTTTCTCCATCTATATTAATTGAGAGTTTTGCAGGATACAGTAACCTGGGCTGGCATTTGTGTTCTCTTAGGGTCTGTATGACATCAGTCCAGGATCTTCTCGCTCTCATAGTCTCTGGCGAAAAGTCTGGTGTGATTCTGATAGGTCTGCCTTTATATGTTACTTGACCTTTTTCCCTTACTGCTTTTAATATTCTTTCTCTGTTTTGTGCGTTTGGTGTTTTGACTATTATGTGACGGGAGGAGTTTCTTTTCTGGTCCAATCTATTTGGAGTTCTGTAGGCTTCTTGTATGTTTATGGGTATCTCTTTCTTTAGGTTGGGGAAGTTTTCTTCTATGATTTTGTTGAAGATATTTACTGGTCCTTTGAGCTGGGAGTCTTCACTCTCTTCTATACCTATTATCCTTAGGTTTGATCTTCTCATTGAGTCCTGGATTTCCTGTATGTTTTGGCCCAGTAGCTTTTACCGCTTTACATTATCTTTGACAGTTGAGTTGATGATTTCTATGGAATCTTCTGCTCCTGAGATTCTCTCTTCCATCTCTTGTATTCTGTTGGTGAAGCTTGTATCTACAGCTCCTTGTCTCTTCTTTTGGTTTTCTATATCCAGGGTTGTTTCCATGTGTTCTTTCTCGATTGCTTCTATTTCCATTTTTAATTCCTTCAACTGTTTGATTGTGTTTTCCTGGAATTCTTTCAGGGATTTTTGTGACTCCTCTCTATGGGTTTCTACTTGTTTATTTATGTTTTCCTGGAATTCTTTCAGGGATTTTTGCGATTCCTCTCTGTAGGCTTCTACTTGTTTATTAATGTTTTCCTGTGTTTCTCTAAGGGAGTTCTTCACATCTTTCTTGAAGTCCTCCAGCATCATGATCAAATATGATTTTGAAACTAGATCTTGCTTTTCTGGTGTGTTTGGATATTCTGTGTTTGCTTTGGTGGGAGAATTGGGCTCCGATGATGCCATGTAGTCTTGGTTTCTGTTGCTTGGGTTCCAGTGCTTGCCTCTCGCCATCAGATTATCTCTAGTGTTACTTTGTTCTGCTATTTCTGACAGTGGCTAGACTGTCCTATAAGCCCGTGTGTCAGGAGTGCTGTAGACTTGTTTTCGTGTTTTCTTTCAGCCAGTTATGGGGACAGAGTGTTCTGCTTTCGGGCGTGTAGTTTTTCCTCTCTACAGGTCTTCAGCTGTTCCTGTGGGCCTGTGTCTTGAGTTCACCAGGCAGGTCGCTTGCAGAAGAAAAGTTGTTCTTACCTGTGGTCCCGAGGCTCAAGTTTGCTTGTGGGGTGTGGCTTATGAGCTCTCCGGGGCGGCCGCAACCAGGAAGATCTGTGCTGCCCTTTCCAGGAGCTTCCGTGCACCAGGGTTCCAGATGGCGTTTGGTGTTTTCCTCTGGAATCAGTAATGTGTGCAGAGTGCAGTCTCTTCTGGTTTCCCAGGCATGTCTGCCTCTCTGAAGGTTTAGCTCTCCCTCCCATGGGATTTGGGTGCAGAGAACTGTTTATCTGGTCGGTCCCTTCAGGTTCTGGGGGTGTCTCAGACACAGGGGACCCGCTGCTGCTGAGCCCTTATCCAAGGGAACTCAGAGGCCATATACAGTTTCCTCTTGAGCCAGGGATGTGGGCAGGGGTGGGCAGTGTTGGTGGTCTCTTCCGCTCTTCAGTCTCAGGAGTGCCCTCCTGTCCAGGTGGTGAGGGCTCTCTCCCACGGGGTTTGGGAGCAGAGACCTGCTGTGGGCAGGGATCCGCAGGTTTGGGACTCCCACTAAATACCGGAAGTGTACGGTCCTAGAGGAATTTTGCCTCTGTGTGTCTTGAGTTCACCAGGCAGGTCACTTGCAGCAGAAAAGTTGGCCTTACCTGTGGTCCCGAGGCTCAAGTTTGCTCGTGGGGTATTGCTTATGAGCTCTCCGTGGCGGCCGCAACCAGAAAGATCTGTGCCACACTTTTTGACCCATTTTTTTCTTCTTGTACAAAGCTCAATTCCAAGTGGATCAAAGATCTCCTCATAAAACCATATTCACTGAAACTAATAGAAGAAAAATGGGGAAGAGTCTTGAACACATCGGCACAGGGGAAAGTTTCCTGAACAAAACACCAATGGCTTATGTCTAAGATCAAGAATTGACAAATGGGACCTCATAAAAATGCAAAGCTTCTGTAAGGCAAAGGACACTGTGGTTAGGACAAAAATGGCAACCAACAGATTGAGAAAAAGATCTTTACCAATCCTATATCTAATAGAAGGCTACTATCTAATATATACAAAGAACTCTTCAAAGTCTTTAGAGAACCAAATAATCTTATTAAAAAAATGGGGTCTAGAACTAAACAAAGAATTCTCAGTTGAGGAATACTGAATGGCTGAAAATCACCTAAAAAAATTTCAGCATCCTTAGTTGTCAGGGAAATCAAAACAACCCTGAGATGGTGAGGATGTGGGGAAATAGGAACACTCCTCTATTGTTGGTGGGATTGCAAGCTGGTACTGAAAGGAAAATTATACGAATTTAAGGTTTAAAAATATTAAAACTAAAAGAGTAAGCCCCAAAAGCCATATACTCAGGGCTAAGCCCTGCTGCCAGGAATAACAGGCCATAAAGATAAAGAAAAGGAATGCAAGAGAACTACTTTGCTTATCACCCTGTGTGAGTAACTGTTCTTTGTTCTGCCCCTGTGATGTTTATTTAAGCCCCTACTTGTGCTTTCCAGCCATTGTGTCCTGCAGAGAGCACTCCAGGAAACCCGTGGCCCAAGCCTAACCAGAGGTGTTTCAAATACAGATGCTTCATCAATTCTGACAAACTTTAAAAAATAATGAGGACCTGAAGACCCTGATTTAGTAGCTCTCCTGATTTAGTAGCTCTGTTCCAGGAACCAGGGGGCCATAAATCCTTCTGGGTCCCCTTATCTCCTGGAGCCATAAACCAGTCCTGTGACTTGGGTGCAACCCCTTTGACATCCCCATCCCCTGGGCTCACAGCCTCTGCCTTTAAATGCTCTTTCTCCCAGCCTCTCAGGGGTCGACACCTCTGTCTCCTGCGGGATACCTGTCGGCCGGAGATCTCTGTAATATGTCTCCTTAATAAACCTCGCTTTTATTTATTACATCCAAAATGGTCTCTCTGTGTCTGGGGTCTGAGATTTCCCAAGACTTGAGTAAGGGTCTCTCTGCGTGGGATCTTTCGGTACAACCACTCGGAAGATGGGGTGGATAAGGGATAACATTTGAAATGCAAGTACGTAAAATATCCAAGAAAAATAAAATTAAAAGAAAACAAAACACCCCCCCCAAAATGTTAGTGACTATAAGATGCTTGATTTATACCAGTTTTAATAAAAAGGAAGAAAAAGAAGAAGGAGGAGGAGGAGGAGGAGGAGGAGGAGGAGGAGGAAGAGGTGGAGGAGAAGAAAGAAAGAAAGAAAGAAAGAAAGAAAGAAAGAAAGAAAGAAAGAAAGAAAGGAAGGAAGGAAGGAAGAAAGAAAGAAAATCACCTACAAACTCGCATACTTGCAAATCTTTTAGAGGCATTGTGTTTTGTTTTGTTTTTAATTCAGAATTCCTCTTCCCAAATAACTCTAACTTGCTTAAAGTTGACAATAAAGTAGCCAGGATACCGCTGAGCCTTGAAAGAATTACAAAATTGAGACTGTACGTTTGAGATTGTGAAAGCAGCCAGTCACAAAAGAACCTGAGTGACTGTACTTGCAGGAAATGTGGAGAATTGACAAATCTATTTCCAGTTTTAAAGAGTCATAGATGAGTCATGTGGGGGATGGAAGGACTCAGAAGGTAGATGAAGACCACAGGATTTCTTTGAGAAGTGATGACAGTATTTTAACATGGAAGGAGGCAAAAACCTGTGAACATACTGAAAATCCCTCAACTAATACATTTTGATCATATTCTTTTCCTCCCCCAAATACTCCCAGATTATCTTCAAAGTACTTTTATTTCCTTGTCTTAAAAACAAAACAAAACCAAAATGTAAAAGTACAGATTCAATTAAGCAAAGTGAAGTCATTCTTAGGTTTCAAACCTGGGACAATGGCTGAGATGTCTATTTAACATATCAAAGCAGATGCTGCCTATTAGGATCTCCACACAACCCTCAATCTTAACTTGTTATAGAGTTCTAATGGGTGCAGACCCTGCTGTACCCTGAACTTTTCAGCCCAGAGGGCTCTTTATACCTTTGGGCCTCCTGCTGCAGTGCCTGTCTTGTCTGTCTCCCCCCCCCACCCCCCGTGGACCCCCCCCCCGGTTCCCTGTTTACTCACATGGCAAAACTCAAGCTGGTCTTGTCCTCACTGAACTCTCCCATTTGTTCCTGCCTCTGACTATGCTCTTCTCAATATCTACAATAAATCTCCTCCAACATTTCATTCTCTCTCTCTCTCTCTCTCTCTCTCTCTCTCTCTCTCTCTCTCTCTCTCTGTCTCTCTGTCTCTCTCCCTCCTCTTAACCCTCCCTCCCCCCTCTTTTTTCTCTTTCTTTTTTTTATTCATCCATTTTGTATTGGGTCACTATTCTTGAAGATGAAGCCTGTCCTACAGAGTGATTGATACATCCAGTTTCACTCCACTGAAGAAAACTCATTTTCCCAGTTCTAGCAGTTACCAATTTCAAGTAGCTTCTAATTAGGGATGCTACTTTGGGTCTATTTCTCCCCTGTGCTAGGATTTTGGTCTGGCTTAACTTTGTCTTTTGCATGTAGTCAGGGTCATTCTCTTTGAGTGCTTGTGCACCTTCCCTATTGTCTGGAAAATACTTCTTTGTCGGACTCATCGACTATTTCAGTCTCTTTCTACCTCCTTTCCTTCATAGATCACTGAACCTTGAGAGGAGTTGTTTCACAGAGTCATCCTATTTGGGGCCAAATGCTCCAAATCTCTTACTCTTTGCACGTTGTCCACTTGTAGTGTCTCTTAACTACTGTCTACTGCAAGAAGCTTCTCTTGTGAGGGTTGAGTGATGCAGTTGTCTACATCATTAGGAGTCATCCTATTGCTGTGTTCACTTAGCAGAAAAATATAAAGTTTTCCCCTAGTAATCATGACCTATTTTACCTTGGGTTATTGATCATGAACAGTGCCAAATATGGCTTCTATTCTCTTGGAGCAGGCCATAAATTCTATCCAAGCGGTTGGTGATTAGCATAGCATATTAGACCAGAAAGTATACCTTGCATTGAGGTTGCTATTATAGCTCACAGAATTTTTAGTGTTCTTTGTATGTATGTCCAATGCTAGTATAGCTGGCTCTTTTGCTAGATCTATTTTCTGCTTTTTGAGAAATCTTCATATTGATTTCCATATTGGTAATTTTTTATCAGCAATGAATACATGTTCACCATTCCTCAAATCCTCACTAAGATCAGTTGTCATTTATTTTATTAATATTGGCTATTCTTAGGGGAGTGAGGGGAAATAGTTTTATACCCACTTTAAAATTGTTTTTTCCCCTCAATGGTCACTCTTTAGTTATAAATATAGTTTGGATGATAACCCTCTTTTAAACGTATAATCAATCAGTCAGGATATTTTTCTATTCTGCAGGCTGACATTTGAATAATGATGATCTTTGCTGTACAGAAAATTTTCAACTTCACTAGATTAAATTTATTAATAATTGGTTTTAATCACATTCCTGTTTAAAAACTATTTTCTTCTTTGATGAATTCAAGCTTCTCTCCCACTTAAACTTTTACCAAACTGAGGAAGATTTCAGCAGATGGAAAGATCTCCCATGCTCATGGATTGGCAGGATTAATATTGTAAAAATGGCCATTTTACCAAAAGCGAAAAACAGATTCAATGCAATCCCCATCAAAAGACCAATCCAATTCTTCAAAGAGTTAGACAGAACAATTTGCAAATTCATCTGGAATAACAAAAAAACCAGGATAGCTAAAACTATCCTCAACAATAAAAGGACTTCCCGGGGAATCAGTATCCCTGAACTCAAGCAGTATTACAGAGCAATAGTGATAAAAACTGCATGGTATTGGTACAGAGACAGACAGATAGTCCAGTGGAATAGAATTGAAGACCCAGAAATAAACTCACACACCTATGGTCACTTGATTTTTGACAAAGGAGCCAAAACTATCCAATGGAAAAAAGATAGCATTTTCAGCAAATGGTGCTGGTTCAACTGGAGGTCAGCATGTAGAAGAATGCAGATCGATCCATTCTTATCACCCTGTACAAAACTTAAGTCCAAGTGGATCAATGACCTCCACATCAAACCAGATACACTCAAACTAATAGAAGAAAAAGCAGGGAAGCTTCTCGAAGACATGGGCACTGGAGAAAATTTCCTGAACAAAACACCAATGGCTTATGCTCTAAGATCAATAATTGACAAATGGGATCTCATAAAACTGCAAAGCTTCTGTAAGGCAAAGGACACTGTGGTTAGGAAAAAACGGCAACCAACAGATTGGGAAAAGATCTTTACCAATCCTACAACAGATAGAGGCCTTATATCCAAAATATACAAAGAATTCAAGAAGTTAGACTGCAGGGAGACAAATAACCCTATTAAAAAATGGGGTTCAGAGCTAAACAAAGAATTCACAGCTGAGGAATGCCGAATGGCTGAGAAACACATGAAGAAATGTTCAACATCTTTAGTCATAAGGGAAATGCAAATCAAAACAACCCCGAGATTTCACCTCACACCAGTGAGAATGGCTAAGACCAAGAACTCAGGTGACAGCAGATGTTGGCGAGGATGTGGATAAAGAGGAACACTCCTCCATTGTTGGTGGGATTGCAGACTGGTACAACCATTCTGGAAATCAGTCTGGACGTTCCTTAGAAAATTGGACATTGAACTACCTGAGGACCCAGCTATACCTCTCTTCGGCATACACCCAAAAGATGCCCCAACATATAACAAAGACACGTGCTCCACTATGTTCATAGCAGCCTTATTTATAATAGCCAGAAGTTGGAAAGAACCCAGATGCCCTTCAACAGATGAATGGATACAGAAAATGTGGTACATCTACACAATGGAATATTACTCAGCTATCAAAAACAATGACTTTATGAAATTCATAGGCAAATGGATTTAACTGGAAAATATCATCCTGAGTGAGCGAACCCAATCACAGAAAAACACACATGGTACGCACTCATTGATAAGTGGCTATTAGCCCAAATGCTTGAATTACCCTAGATGTACAGAACACATGAATCTCAAGAAGGATGACCAAAATGCGAATGCTTCACTCCTTCTTCAAAAGGGAACAAGAATACCCTTGGGAGGGAATAGGGAGGCAAAGTTTAGAACAGAGGCAGAAGGAACACCCATTCAGAGCCTGCCCTACATGTGGTCCATACATATACAGCCACCAAACTAGATAAGATGGATGAAGCAAAGAAGTGTAGGCAGACAGGAACCAGATGTAGATTTCTCCCGAGATACACAGCCAGAATACAGTAAATACATAGGCGAATGCCATCTTAAACCACTGAACTGAGAACGGGACCCCGGTTGAAGGAATCATAGAAAGAACTGAAAGAGCTTGAAGGGTATTCAGACCCCATATGAAAAACAATGCCAACCAACAAGAGCTTCCAGGGACTAAACGAGTACTCAAAGACTATTCGTGGACTGACCTTGGGCTCCAACCTCATAGCTAGAAATGAATAGCCTAGTAAGAACACCAGTGGAAGGGGAAGCTCTTGGTCCTGCCAAGACTGAACCACCAGCGAACTGGATGGTAGGGGGGATGGTGGTAATGGGGGGAGGATGGGGAGGGGAAGAACCATAAGAAGGGGAGGGTAAGGAGTTAGGGGGATGTTGGCCCAGAAACCGGGAAAGGGGATAACAGTCAAATTGTAAATAAGAAATACCCAAGTTAATAAAGATGAAATATATATATATATATATATATATATATATATATATATATATACACATATACATAAAATGAAAAGAAAAAAGAAATTCACGCATTTTTTACATTTTCCAGTTTAGTGTAATAAAGTTTTTTAAACTATTTCTTTATGATTCTCTGAATTTCCTCAGTGTCTGTTGTAATGGCCCCCTTTCACATCTCTAATTTTCCTAATTTTGATTCTCTTTCTTTTTTTTTTTTGTTTTCTTTTTTTTTGTATTAACTTGAGTATTTCTTATATACATTTCGAGTGTTATTCCCTTTCCCGGTTTCCGGGCAAACATCCCCTCCCCCCTCCCCTTCCTTATGGGTGTTCCCCTCCCAACCCTCCCCCCATTGCCGCCCTCCCCCCATAGACTAGTTCACTGGGGGTTCAGTCTTAGCAGGACCCAGGGCTTCCCCTTCCACTGGTGCTCTTACTAGGATATTCATTGCTACCTATGGGGTCAGAGTCCAGGGTCAGTCCATGTATAGTCTTTAGGTAGTGGCTTAGTCCCTGGAAGCTCTGATTGCTTGGCATTGTTGTACTTTTGGGGTCTCGAGCCCCTTCAGGCTCTTCCAGTTCTTTCTCTGATTCCTTCAATAGGGGACCTATTCTCAGTTCAGTGGTTTGCTGCTGGCATTCGCCTCTGTATTTGCTGTATTCTGGCTGTGTCTCTCAGGAGCGATCTATATCCGGCTCCTGTCGGTCTGCACTTCTTTGCTTCATCCATCTTGTCTAATGGTTGTACCAGTCTGCAATCCCACCAACAATGGAGGAGTGTTCCTCTTTCTCCGCATCCTCGCCAGCATCTGCTGTAACCTGAGTTTTTGATCTTAGCCATTCTCACTGGTGTGAGGTGAAATCAAGTTTCTCTCCATTTAGTTTAATGTTAGCAACTGGTTTGCTGTATATGGCTGTTACTATGTTTAGGTATGGGCCTTGAATTCCTATTCTTTCCAGGACTTTTGTCATGAAGGGGTGTTGAATTTTGTCAAATGCTTTTTCAGCATCTAATGAAATGATCATGTGGTTTTGTTCTTTCAGTTTGTTTATATAATGGATCACGTTGATGGTTTTCCGTATATTAAACCATCCCTGCATGCCTGGGATGAAGCCTACTTGATCATGGTGGATGATTGTTTTGATGTGCTCTTGAATTCGGTTTGCCAGAATTTTATTGAGTATTTTTGCGTCGATATTCTTATGGGAAATTGGTCTGAAGTTCTCTTTCTTTGTTGGGTCTTTGTGTGGTTTAGGTATAAGAGTAATTGTGGCTTCATGGAAGGAATTTGGGAGTGATCCATCTGTTTCAATTTTGTGGAATAGTTTGGATAATATTGGTATGAGGTCTTCTATGAAGGTTTGATAGAATTCTGCCCTAAACAGGTCTGGACCTGGGCTCTTTTTGGTTGGGAGACCTTTAATGACTGCTTCTATTTCCTTAGGAGTTATGGGGTTGTTTAACTGGTTTATCTGTTCCTGATTTAACTTCGGTACCTGGTATCTGTCTAGGAAATTGTCCATTTCCTGTAGATTTTCAAGTTTTGTTGAATATAGGCTTTTATAGTAAGATCTGTTGATTTTTTGAATTTCCTCTGAATCTGTATTTATGTCTCCCTTTTCATTTCTGATTTTGTTAATTTGGACACACTCTCTGTGTCCTCTCGTTAGTCTGGCTAAGGGTTTATCTATCTTGTTGATTTTCTCAAAAAACCAACTTTTGGTTCTGTTGATTCTTTCTATGGTCCTTTTTGTTTCTACTTGATTGATTTTGGCTCTGTGTTTGATTATGTCCTGCCTTCTACTCCTCCTGGGTATATTTGCTTCTTTTTGTACTAGAGCTTTTAGGTGTGCTGTCAAGCTGCTGACATATGCTCTTTCCTGTTTCTTTCTGCAGGCACTCAGAGGTATGAGTTTTCCTCTTAGCACAGCGTTCATTGTGTCCCATGAGTTTGGGTATGTTGTACCTTCATTTTCATTAAATTCTAAAAAGTTTTTAATTTCTTTCTTTATTTCTTCCTTGACCAGGTTATTATTGAGTAGAGCATTGTTCAATTTCCACGTATATGTGTGCATTCTTCCCTTATTTTTATTGAAGACCAGTTTTAGGCCGTGGTGGTCTGATAGCACGCATGGGATTATTTCTATCTTTCTGTACTTGTTGAGGCCCGTTTTTTGACCAATTGTATGATCAATTTTGGAGAAAGTACCATGAGGAGCTGAGAAGAAGGTATATCTTTTTGCTTTAGGATAAAATGTTCTATAAACATCCGTTAAGTCCATTTGGCTCATGACTTCTCTTAGTCTGTCTATGTCTCTGTTTAATTTCTGTTTCCATGATCTGTCCATTGATGAGAGTGGGGTGTTGAAATCTCCCACTATTATTGTGTGAGGTGCAATGTGTGTTTTGAGCTTTAGTAAGGTTTCTTTTACGTATGTAGGTGCCCTTGTATTTGGGGCATAGATATTTAGGATTGAGAGTTCATCTTGGTGGATTTTTCCTTTGATGAATATGAAGTGTCCTTCCTTATCTTTTTTGATGACTTTTAGTTGAAAATTGATTTTATTTGATATTAGAATGGCTACTCCAGCATACTTCTTCTGACCATTTGATTGGAAAGTTGTTTTCCAGCCTTTCACTCTGAGGTAGTGTCTGTCTTTGTCTCTGAGGTGTGTTTCCTGTAGGCAGCAGAATGCAGGGTCCTCGTTGCGTATCCAGTTTGTTAATCTATGTCTTTTTATTGGGGAGTTGTGGCCATTGATGTTGAGAGATGTTAAGGATTAGTGATTATTGCTTCCTGTTATATTCATATTTGGATGTGAGGTTATGTTTGTGTGCTTTTCTTCTCTTTGTTTTGTTGCCAAGACGATTAGTTCCTTGCTTCTTCTAGGGTATAGCTTGCCTCCTTATGTTGGGCTTTACCATTCATTAACTTTGTAGTGCTGGATTTGTAGAAAGATACTGTGTAAATTTGGTTTTGTCATGGAATATCTTGGATTCTCCATCTATGTTAATTGAGAGTTTTGCAGGATACAGTAACCTGGACTGACATTTGTGTTCTCTTAGGGTCTGTATGACATCTGTCCAGGATCTTCTGGCTTTCATAGTTTCTGGCGAAAAGTCTGGTGTAATTCTGATAGGTCTGCGTTTATATGTTACTTGACCTTTTTCCCTTACTGCTTTTAATATTCTTTCTTTATTTTATGCGTTTGGTGTTTTGACTATTATGTGACGGGAAGTGTTTCTTTTCTGGTCCAATCTATTTGGAGTTCTGTAGGCTTCTTGTATGCCTATGGTTATCTCTTTTTTTTAGGTTAGGGAAGTTTTCTTCTATGATTTTGTTGAAGATATTTACTGGTCCTTTGAGCTGGGAGTCTTCACTCTCTTCTATACCTATTATCCTTAGGTTTGATCTTCTCATTGAGTCCTGGATTTCCTGTATGTTTTGGACCAGTAGCTTTTTCTGCTTTACATTATCTTTGACAGTTGAGTCAATGATTTCTATGGAATCTTCTGCTCCTGAGATTTTCTCTTCCATCTCTTGTATTCTGTTGGTGAAGCTCGTATCTACAGCTCCTTGTCTCTTCTTTTGGTTTTCTATATCCAGGGTTGTTTCCATGTGTTCTTTCTTGATTGCTTCTATTTCCATTGTTAATTCCTTCAACTGTTTGATTGTGTTTTCCTGCAATTCTTTCAGGGATTTTTGCGATTCCTCTCTGTAGGCTTCTACTTGTTTATTAATGTTTTCCTGTGTTTCTCTAAGGGAGTTCTTCACATCTTTCTTGAAGTCCTCCAGCATCATGATCAAATATGGTTTTGAAACTAGATCTTGCTTTTATGGTGTGTTTGGATATTCTGTGTTTGCTTTGGTGGGAGAATTGGGCTCTGATGATGCCAGGTAGTCTTGGTTTCTGTTGCTGGGTTCCAGCGCTTGCCTCTCGCCATCAGCTTATCTCTAGTGTTAGTTTGTTCTGCTATTTCTGACAGTGGCTAGACTGTCCTATAAGCCTGTGTGTCAGGAGTGCTGTAGACCTGTTTTCCTGTTTTCTTTCAGCCAGTTATGGGGACAGAATGTTCTGCTTTCGGGCGTGTAGTTTTTCCTCTCTACAGGTTTTCAGCTGTTCCTGCGGGCCTGTGTCTTGAGTTCACCAGGCAGGTCACTTGCAGCAGAAAAGTTGGTCTTACCTGTGGTCCCGAGGCTCAAGTTCGCTCGCGGGGTGCTGCCCACGAGCTCTCTGGGGCGGCAGCAACCAGGAAGATCTGTGCCGCCCTTTCCGGTAGCTTCCGTGCACCAGGGTTCCAGATGGCGTTTGGTGTTTTCCTCTGGCATCCAAGATGTGTGCAGAGTGCAGTCTCTTCTGGTTTCCCAGGCATGTCTGCCTCTCTGAAGGTTTAGCTCTCCCTCCCATGGGATTTGGGTGCACAGAACTGTTTATCCAGTCTGTTTCCTTCAGGTTCCAGTGGTGTCTCAGGCGCAGGGGTCCTGCCGGTCCTGGGCCCTCCCCTACGGGAACCCAGAGGCCTTATACAGTTTCCTCTTGGGCCAGGGATGTAGGCAGGGGTGGGCAGTGTTGGTGGTCTCTTCCACTCTGCAGCCTCAGGAGTGCCCACCTGACCAGGTGGTGGGGTCTCTCTCTCACGGGGTCTGGGAGCAGAGAGCTGCTGCGGGCCGGGATCCGCGGGTGTGGGACTCCCGGTAAACACAGGACATGCCCGGTCCTAGAGGAATTCTGCCTCTGCGTGTCCCGAGTTCATCAGGCAGGTCTTTTGTAGCAGTAAAGTTGGTCTTACCTATGGTCCCGAGGCTCAAGTTTGTCGCGGGCTGCTGCCCACGAACTTTCTGCGGTGGCAGCAACCAGGAAGATCCGCGCCGCCATTTCCAGGAGCTTCAGTGCACCAGGGTTGCAGATGGCATTTGGTGTTTTCCTCTGGCGTCCGAGATGTGTGTGCAGAGTGCAGTCTCTTCTGGTTTCCCAGGCGTGTCTGCCTCTCTGAAGGTTTAGCTCTCCATCCCACGGGATTTGGGTGCAGAGAACTGTTTATCCGGTCTGTTTCCTTCAGGTTCCGGTGGTCTTGATTTTCTTTCTTTTCTGGCTAATTTGTCTAAAAGTCTGTCAGGACTATTAATTTTTTAAATGAAATAGTTCTTAATTTCACTTACTTTTAGCGTATTGCTTTTTTTGTTTATTTCTATCTTATTAGTTGATCTCTGTGTTTGATTATTTCTTTCTGTCTGTACTTTTGGGGTAATGCTTCTGCTTGTTTTTTTTTAAAGTGTTCATGTGTATCATTAACTTATTAATATGAAATCATTCCAAGAGTTTTTGTGCAGACATGCAGAAAGTCAGAATGACCTAGATAGATAGTCTGCATGCTCTAAGAAAATCAGATGTCAGCCCAGAATACCTAGTAAAACTATCAAACATAATGAAAGGTTAAAGAAAAAACATTTCACAGTAGGGACAAATATCAACAATTTCTCTCCACCAATTCATTTCTACACACGGCATTAGTTATAGACCAAAAGAAGGCACAATGAGTAAATAATCCCAAAACACGTAGGCAAAAGATGATTAAAAAGTGAGTCAGGAACACAAAAACAACAGGAATTAATAAATACTCCTCAATAATAACTGTTAATATTTTTAATTTCTTAATAAAAAGATACAGAATAAGAGATTTGATTAGAAAGCAGGATCCTGCTCCCTGGAAGAAGCACGCTTGTCCATCAAGGACAGGTACCATCTTAGAGTTAAAGAATAGAGAAATGTACTCAAGGGAATGAGGACAAGAAGCAAGCAGGCTAACTATTTGATATCTGACAAATATACTTCCAACAAAAACTAATTAGAAGATATAAGGGAGGAAGCTACATACTCATTAAAGGAAAAAACTACCAACAGGATGTTACAGTTTTAAACATTTCTGTACCAAATGTAAGGGCACCCCCTTTCATACTACAAACACTACTCTATCCAAAATTATATGTCGAGCATCACACAGGTATAGTGACTTCAGGACCTACTTCTAACCAATAAGCAGGTCCCCCTGACAAAAGCTAAACAGAAAAACTCTGGAGTTAATTACATCATACATTGAATGGAGCTAATGGAACTCTTACAATGTTTTACCCAATCATTAAACATTAAATTTTATTTTGGCAGTTAATGACATTTTCTCCAAAACTAAACACAGTACTAGGAGAAAAAGTAAGTCTTCATGAACATAGGAAAATTGAAATAACATCTGACATCTCATCTTGTTAATGCAATTTTATAATTAACAGTTTCTTGTTTATCTTGGTTATCTTCCAAATACATGAGACAGAGACTATAAGGTTTATTTGATAAGCTTTACAGAACAATATCTGAGTAGTTATTAATCAATCTAATCCTCTAAGCTAATCTGACTACCTCTCAGGGAAGATTCCCAAGATACTTGCATTTTAGTATTGATTTGGGTCTCTCTGCTCTGACACTTTTCCAGGTATCTCTCGGACTCTCTCTTTGTGTTGACGTTTCTTTAACCCCTTTATTTACTCCTTTCCACTCACTGGAATCGGAAGTCCATCCCTGTTCTCTCCCCTGCTCAGCCATTGGCTGATCAGTTTTCATTGACAAATAAGAGAATAAATGGGGAGCAAAATGTATATAACAGCGAGACAGGAGATATTGGAATAAGCATTACAACGCCATGTCTGGATTACAAGAAGTTACGGGAGCAGAGAAATCAACGTTTGAATAATACAAGGCTAATCTTTATACAATGCACAAAACATTATGCCTATGCCATCAGACTACCATGTATTAAATATGGATATCAACAATAGATATATCAAAAATTATACAATCTCATGTATAAAAACTGGTTCAAAACAGAATCCAAGAAGGAAGTAAAAAAGCTTTAGAACTGAATGAAAATATGACATACCAAATCTGTGGGAAACAATGACAGTATATTTAGCAGGAAAGTTCTTAGGCTAATTAAATGGTACAATTTAAATGCATTATTTATATGATGTCCAAACTACACCTAAATGACGTTTTTATAAAAAAATCAGTAATGAAAATGTGGTAGAACACACTTCCAGCTTTTAGGAAGTGGAAGCATAGGAGGAGTTCAAGGCCAGGCTAAACTACATAGCCTCAGCTAAATGATCTTTGTCCACAAAAGGAAAAGAAAGTAGGGAAAAGACAGTAAAACCAAGGCCTTCAGATGATGGCTGTAGGAGAATGTAACGGGGAAAAGAGTCACAGAGATTCCAAGGTTTGGGTAAGGAAATATTTACTGAAGGGATGGGGTGTTGTTTCTAGTACAGGACTTTCCTCTTTATTCTGTATACTAGAATGGGGAAAAAACAGTTCACTATCTCTATTTGTAAATAATGTTTTATTTGAATACAGTCATGCCTAACTACTTAGTGTGATGTGACTGATTTCACAGTAAATAGACAACTTTGCAAAGTTACCATATGATTGATCAGTAAATCATAACATATTTTTCATATGCTGCTGCAAAAGATATACATCTGGTCTTTATTATTAAGTTTAAAGTGTACCACAAAAACCATGTGCTAGAAACAATCATCCCACATTCATGCATGAATCCTATTTAGAAGGGTCCTTGAAAAGTAAATAGGATTGGGTGAGAATACATAAGGTAAGAACTAGAATATTTCCTGTTCTTCTCTGTGTGATACCTCTGCCTCAGAGGGCACAAGGTTCTCTATTCTTCACTTCTTGATAAATTACATAGTCTAGGCTATTTTGTAATAGGAAGAGAAATCAAACTAAAACCCTGCTATGTAGAGGGTGCCACCACTGAAGGTTTTCAGGATAACCATGTTTACCAGCCAGTAAGTGCATCTGAATGGACAGAACCAAGGGAGCACATTGTCCTATTGCACATTCTTTTATCTTACCTGTCTCCAGAATTCCACTGTCTTTTAGAGAAGCAGGAGATAGGGCTATATACTCAACCCAGGAGTTTTGGGCCATTTCTCTTAAGATTTTGAGAGCAGTAACAACACATGCAGTACCAAGTTTTAAAAATCTTAAGATTTTTAACACTTCTTTCTTTGCACACTCCTCCATGTCTGATACAGTTCCTAGTAATCAACCAATATTTAATGAGTAAATGGCCATCATCACTAGTTACTAGAACAATATCAGTATTTCTTTCCATCTTTTTATAGAATTCAAAGCCTCCTATTGCCTGTTCATAGAACCTTTTGGCTTTCTAACTAGAACATGTTGCCAGAAGCTACTAGACATCACCAATATCCCCCTAAAGTCTCAAAAGACATAAGTGTAGTGCACTGTTCTCCTTCCCTTGAACAGAGGCCCTCAAGAAGAATGTTTCTGTCACTTTCCTCCCACATTGAGAATTAATTCAGCCTGCATGCTCTTTCCTCTAGAGGACAAAAGTCCAACCCTGATTTAAAACATATATGTGGCCAATACTATCAAAAGTAAACTTATTAATCATAATACAATATGGCAACACTGAGGAGTGATTTCCTGAAGAAAGCCACAGCATTCATGCCAAGATGTTCTTGTGTCTCCAGGATGGGGTCAAAGTGGGTGGATTCCTGTGCTGCCAGTTAACCTTGGATCAGGGAATTTACTAGTCTGAAGGAGGATCTTCAGAAGAGACTGTCAGAAAAGGAAGACGGTGCATCTGTTCTGCTTAACATCTTACAGACCCATACTGCTTGTGCTTAAACACTAACTGTAAGTAATTAAAGATAGCATATAGCACTGACTTTACTTAGTCCTTTAAATGAAATGCCATTAAACACTGAATAGAAAATATGCTGTTAGGCTGAAGAGATGGCTCAGCCATTAAAGGCTAGGCTAACAACCGAAAATGTAAGAAAATAGATTACACATTTTGAAAGATGAATGGGATTGTTGGCTCTTCAATTGACAAGGGCAAAGTTCAAATGATGTTGGCTAACAAGAAAAATGTTATTTTTCTTTAAAAGAAGTTGTTTAGAGTAATTTTCTTTTATGTTTGAGTGCTTTACCTGTGTCCACAGAAGCCAGAAGAGGGCATGGGTCCTGTGATTGGATTTACCAATTCTTGTAAGCCATTTCAAGTGTGAAATAGTTGCATGCAGTGTATGACATCCCCAAAGAGACACCAGGACACAGGACTTTCTACTACAGGGTAATTAATTGGCTTGATGATCTTGTACAGGTGTTATACAGGTAACCACATCAGCTCTGATTCTTGCACCAGCTGTTTCATTTCCAGAAGTCAACATTTTATAGCTGTCCTCTATATCTGCTGGCTCATACACTCTTTTTCTATATTGTGGAGTCGTTTCCATAGCAATTGGATAGTTCTTCTCTGAACTTGTGCTAAAATTCTGCAGTGAGTCCATCTGATCTTTGGCACTGGTTATTTGGGACATATATTATTTTTATTATTTTCTTCAGTCTCATCACTAATTTATGGATCTGTTTAGCTCACTTGTTTTTTATTGGTTTAATTTTGATATGTCAAGTGTTTCTAGAAATTTTCTGTTTCTTTCAGACATTTCAGATTAGTGGAAAAGAGACTTTTAAAATAGGTTCTTATAATTTTCTTAATTACATTTATATGTTATAATATTTCCTTTTTCATTTCTCATTTTATTATTTGGGTCTGTAAAAACACACATGCACTTAGGCTTTCATTCAGGGCTTTCTATTTGTGAGTTTTTTTACTTTTCTTAGATTAACATAGAGTTTGCCAAAATATATTCAAATATAACTTTTAATTTAATGGATTCTTTGGAAACTTTTTTGCTTCCATTTCATTAACTTTTGACCTCTTTTCATCTACTGGTTTGGGGTTTGGTTTGCTCAAGTCTTTTGGATGTATCATTACGTTATTGATTACTGATGTCTCGATTAGTTTTTCATTAAGCATTCAAAGCTGTAATATTTCATTGTGTTCAGATAGAATGCAGGAAGTTATTTCAATTTTCCTGTGTTTGTTGAAAGTTGCTTTTTGTTCTAATATATGGTGAATATTGGAGAGATTTCTTTGTCTTGTTGAGGAGAAAGTATAATTTTAATGTTTAGGTAGATGTGCTATAAGATATATTTTGTCCTTTTGCGTTATGATTTCATTCAGTTCCAATGTTTGTCTGTTTAGTTTGAGTCTGGACAACCTCTCAGTTTTTGATAATTGGGTACTAAAGTCATCCAATGTCATTGTGGTGATTAATCTGTAGATTTAGATCTAATAGACAGTATTTGTTTTATGAAATTGTGTTTAGTGCAGTTATGGTTATAAATATTTACAGATTTTCTTTTCTAGAGGCCCCTTACTTGATCAATGGGCTGTCAGGAGTGACTGAATATTTGAGGACTTTTACCATCTTTTCCCCTGGATTCTAGCTGCTTGTTTCAACTGTCGAAAGCTGTATACCATTTCTGTTCTCTCATTTATTGGCGTCTGGTTGGTGGCCCACAGTTTGTTGTGTGGTAGAGGAAGTAAATAGAGCTGTTGGAGGGGTGAGTGTCAGTTTAGTTCATCACTGTGACAATGAAGGAATCAGTTGTAATCAATGCTCACTAAATACATATGCCAGGTTGTTAGAACCTATTGATTTATCTCCTTTACATTCACCCTCAATACATAGCTGTTCAATTAATGAATCACTCTGATATGGGATAAAGAGTCTAAAGTGACACTTTGAGTGTGAAAATAGTTGCATGCAGTGTAGGACATCTCCACACAGTTACTAGGACACAGGGACTTCTGCTACAGGGCAATTGTGACTTGCGAGTCAACAAAGAAAACCTCTTTTAGAAAGGAGGTGGTAGAAGACATATCAGCCATGGAGGAATTACAGTATCAAAAGATGAGTTAAGCTTTAATTTCCTGGCTAAAGCAAGTTTGGAAGTTGCCAGAAGATATCTAGTAAGCTCAGTTTGATCTGAGGTAGCCAAGAACAACATCAAGGAACATAATTTGCCTTCTTCATGCAAGTATGTATGTATGTATATATATATATATATATATATATATATATATCATGGGATGATGTGAGTATAAATAAATATATACATAGTTTCTTCATCTAGACTTTTGTTCTGTCCTTTCTTCATATGTGTGTATCAATGAATATATTCTGGAAAGAAAGGGAAAAAGCCAGCATTTGTAACTATTTAGTCTGTGTTGGGTCTGTCTTTCTCTCTCTATTTCTTTTTAAATTTTATTTTTCTTGGATATTTTATGTATTTACATTCCAAAGGTTATCCCCTTTCCCTCTCTCCCATACCTCCTCCCCCTGCTTCTATGAGCATGCTCCCTCTCCTACCCACCCACTCCAACCTCAGAGCCCTGGTTCCAAGTTTTTAATCTAACAGTACTGATTGGAGGTAATTAGCATGACTCACATTTTATAGATATAGAACAGAAATCTCTAAGAAGGTCCCACTGGGTACCTGAGACCATGTAGCCAGTATTTTAGTTTCTCCATTACTGAACCCAAGTCTGTTTACTTGCCAACAGAACAGGACCCAAGTAACTAAGACTAGCTCTTGTGGTAGAAGAAAAACAAAGATTCTTTAGACTCGTGTTTTGAAATGTCTTTTTAAACTCACTCAGGTTTTAAGCTTCTTTTTATCACAGTCAAGGGGAGATTGGGAATTAGTTTACTTAGTGAATCCTGGTGGTTAATAATTTTTTTAGTTTGGCACACCGTAGCATCACGAGTCTTAAAAGGTAAATGAGGTCATGTATGTAAGCCTCATGTGCCGGGTTTGAGTAACTTTATAAGGGCTGCACTCATCTAGGCACAGGGTGCTTTGAGCAAAAGGCTGAATGTGTCAGCTTTTGAGTTATTTTTCGTTTTGAACATAAGCATGGCTATACTCTTGTTTTTCCCAGTTTAAACTCTATCAGAGTAGAGAGGAAGAAGACCAAGTAGCATGGAAACTTTGCAACAAAGCCAGGGCCTGCACATAGTGGGGAACCAGGTGGTCTTAGAGAGGGAGGAGCAGTGTGTTTGCCTCTGTGCATTTCTCTAAACAGCCTTGAGTCTGAAAGTACTTAAGGTAGTGGAGATTTATAGACCAGTGATCACTAAACAGTGAGACTTACTTCCTCATTGGCCAGATGCCAAAGTTTGTTTCTTGTAGTCCTGACTCTGTTGATTAAAGCTCTAGCTGATCTCGTTGATTGCAGAGCATTTGAGATTGATTGCTAAAGGTTGGGTACATTTGGCATAGTAGAATTTGAGCCTCTGTGCTTGCCATATACCAGACATACTTTCTTCCTTCCTCTAAATGTACCTTTATACTCACCGAACACTGGGCAGTCCAGCTTTTAGATTGCTGACAACTAGAGTTTGAAGGTAAGAACACAGCTTATCTAAAACATTTGGCATAACTTGTTGGTGTATGTTCTTAGTTCTCAGACATACAGGTGCTAATGTGTAAGTGGTGTAACTCAAGTCAGAAAGATCCTAAGTCTTAAGAAACCTAAGAAAAATAATAATAAAAAAAATCTGAAGCTAACATTGGCTGTGTTCAACTTAGAAATTCATGCAGACACCTTTCCACAATACCATCTCTTTGTGCATCCTGTACTTTTCCCTCACAAAGACTCCCCTCCTGTCAGCCATCTACACTGCTCTGGCTATGACTATTTCTTCACCACACTGGACCCTCTTTCGTCTAAGTCTGTGGACACCATTCAAGCTAGGCCTATAAAAGGAACTGGACCAGGTCTCCTGCTTAGGGAAGTTACTTATATAAGCAAGTAACCATAGCACTGTGGCATAACATCTGGAAAGTTCTCATGTAAATTTAGATCCTCTTGCAGCTCAGGGTGGAGGACAGTTATGATTTCAAATCGTGTCTGGAGGACAGTGTGAGGACCTGTCTCAGAAAACAAGATGAAAGGTTAACTGTATGGAAAAGACTAGAGATTGTTTCACAAAGGAGGCCACAGGGACCTGGCCTCAGAGGACGAAAAGGAGCCTGCCTGGGAAAGTCTGTGTGTCTATCTGCCTTACTCTAAAAATAGCAGTGACCACAGCTGAGACCACCTATAAGTAGAAGCCCAAGGAAGCACTCTTTTTCTCTTCTAGCCTGCATGCTGTGGGCTGTCAGATGGCAGGTGTATTTCTACCTGTGTGCTCCTTGACCTTCTATGAGGTTATCAGAAGTAGAAAGTGTCATTCTCAGTATTTGATGTACCCAGTCTGCGAGGCACTGGTGCTCAGTAGCACAGGAAGCTGCTTTCAGTTCTTCCCCTGTGATCTCTGCTTCTGCTCAGCAGCAGAAGTGAGGTTTGTGCACACATCAACTCCAATTCTGGGAACACATTCAAACTTGAGAATCTGATTTCAGCTGGGTGTCTGTGGCTTTTGTATCACTGTAAGATAAGGCATTCAGAAACCTCTATTCCTCCCCAACATTGTCAAGCTGGGCATGGTGCACACTGGGCAAACCTTTACTACAGAACTACACATCAGCCCCCACCTGACTCACTGTACATACTTCCATGGCCTCACTCAGCCCTCAAATCTACCTTTATACCACACAGACTCTATTAATGAGCTGGTCTCTGTCAACTGAAGATTTTCAGTCCTTACCTCAAGGTCATAATTTTAAACTTATTTAAATTCAGTTACTTGTTTGGTCAAGTAACAAAGAAACACTAAGACAAATGAATAATTTTCTTTATTTTCCAATGTTCAATGAAACAGCAGGTCTCTGAGCTTTAACTGATCATGCTATTCTGCTCAGTTTTAAAAAAAATTCCTACAAAAAAGTCCCAGATCAAGGTGTCTGTCAGTATGGTTTCTCAAGGCCTTTTCCTCTGTTTGCAGGGGGCCTTCTTTTACTATGTCCACACATGTTGTTCCCTGTGTACATCCCTTGGTATTTCTCTGTATGTCTAAATCTCTTCTAAGAAGAACCCTAGTATGATAGAATTGGAGCCTCATCTCAACTTAATGACATCTTCAGGGCCCTGTCTCAAACTGACACATTTTAAAGTAAGAAGATTAGAGCTCAACATGTGAATGTGGAGGCACACAGTTCAGTCCATCATATCCACCAATGCTTTTGCAATATTAGTTTATGCAAATAGTTTGCACTTGCTCACAAATTGAGCAGTTTAAAATGATGCAACAAGATGTGGTAGTACGTATCTGGAATCGCAGCATTTTGGAGGCAGAGGCAGAGGCAGAGGCAGAGGCAGAGGCAGAGGCAGAGGCAGAGGCAGAGGCAGAGGCAGAGGCAGAGGCAGAGGCAGAGGCAGAGGCAGTGGCAGAGGCAGAGGCAGAGGCAGAGGCAGAGGCAGAGGCAGAGGCAGAGGCAGAGGCAGAGGCAGAGGCAGAGGCAGAAGCATACTTGCAATTTTGTTTAGGAAAACAAAGGATGAATTAATTAACTCAAACTTTTTCCTTTATTCTTATTTTGTTTTGTGCCAGCCTAGGTCTGCTTCTGCCCTTGAGGTATCCAGGTACCATTGTGCACTGAGCAGGACTGAAAAGAACAAAGTTTATTCTGGTAGGTGGATTTCACAGGGTGTCAGTTGGAGTGAATGCAAAGGGATAAATAGCCTTCTTTAGTGATGGTTTTCAGTGAAATAGCTCTCTCTTATTGGGCTTATTAAGGGCTATATATACCTCGGTGAGTAGGTAGGAGTTTTCATACTGAGGGTATATTACTGGCTGGTGTTCATATGTTTGGAATGTTCATTTACCTGTGGAGGACTATTTGATTCCTGAACATATCCTTACAGGGAAAGAGGAAGGATAATCTGTAATTTTGCATGACTACCTCAAGGGTGGCAAAAATGGGGATCATAGGGTTTATGTGCACAGGGAATGCACACCCAGAGCAAGGAGGAAAACAGTCCTACTCCTGCTGATATCAGGATGAGATTTTCAAGGCTTCGACACATCAACCTTACTCTTGCTCTGGATGGCTCCCTTGGTTGCATGGCATTCCAGACTCACAGGTTTAGTGCTTTGAAACAGTATTACTGTAACCTAGACTGGCCTCAAAGTCACACTCTTTCTGCTAGCTTCCCTCATATTGCTTGCCATCATACCCTACTGATTGTTTTAACTGTTTTTGGTCAGAAGTTTGAGCAGATTACAGCAGCTAGGTGAAATGAAGGTCTGCACACCAAGAGGCTTGGGGAAAACATCCCTCCTCAGTTCATCTGCTGAACATCAGCCTTCTGTTCTGTTGTGCAGGTGAAGGACTGAGGCTGCTGCCTCCAATTTACTCTCAGCTTCTAAAGGCCTTGAAATCTATTCCCTTTTGTCTATGAGCTGGTAGAGGGAACTGCGTCATCAATATACTTTGAGGACTCCCATATCCACCACCAAAGTTCTACTGGAGTTCAAAATGAGAATGTGTTTGGGAACTGTTATACTGAATACCAAAATTTATATTTGAAAAGGACACTGTAGACTTGCAGAATTGCACTCACATGTTGCTAATAGGGGAATGTGCTAGTGGAGATTTGTCTCTACAACCTCGTAGTTCTGGAAGCCATGTTAGGCTTCCTATCTTAATAGATATTTGGTCATTCAAAGATTTCTGGCAGGGTTGAAGACTGATTACAGTCTCATAGCCTATCAGGCTGTTTAACTCTGAAAATACATATTTTATTGGATAGTTATCAGATAGTATACAAGCTAGCCAAGATATAATATACATTTTAAGCCTTTCTTAAGATGGAATGGATAACTAAATGTTCTGTTTAACTAAAAAAGTGATGGACTGGGTGTTGAGTATATCATATGCTTTATAAATTTTAGAATGGTAATAATTGTACTCAATTTATATATAAGTGAAAAGGCTTTTTAACTGGACAAAAAGGGGGAAATGTTCTGGTTTGCCCTGGAGTTATCTGTATTTTGATGCTAACTCCACTGCCCCAAGGACAGCTGCCTAGTCACGTACTCAGGAATCAGGTGACTTCACTAGAAACTTCTCCCCATTGAATTTGTAAAATACAGGTGAGGGGTAGGTACAGGATAGAAGGAGGCCTGTCATTGGAGGAGAAGGAAGGATGGGTGGGAGAGAAGTTTGAAGGAAGAGGAGGAGACTGGAACAGAAAGGAGAAGAGAGCGAGAGAGAGACACTCGCTGGCAGGACAATGGACACTGATGTAAAGATCTCGCTCTGTGTATTTACAGGTTGTTACTAATGTTCCTAAGGGATGGATGGTACTGGGATTTGTATGTTTAGGTGGGCAATTATATCTTAACAATTGGCTTGAAAGAGCATACCCCTGAACGGGGAGCCTCGTCTCTCGCTCCAATCATGGGGTGGGGTGCCACCAGGAATCACGAGTAGCCGGTCTTGATGTAACAGCAAGAGGTAGCTTTTATAACGAGATCCCTATTAGCGGGATCCTGGGTCGATACGTATCTCACACAGGAGACAGAGGAATCGACCCCGAGCTTCCAAACTCGGGGGTTTATATAGGGGAGGTTAGGGACATTTGCGTGGTTACACATGATTGGTCATTTCAAATGGTGCACACTTACTTTCGGCTCGAAATTACAACAGCAAGGAGTACATGCTATCTAGCAGCTCAGCAGCTCGGGTAGGGTGGCTCATCTCACTCAGGGAGATGACTCACTTCTGGGGAGTGAAGGAAGGGGAGGGGGTGGCTACGGATGATCAGTGTCCTTGGAACTGGTAGCTGGTTTGGCAAGTCCTATCTCTGGCTCTCCCTCAGGCACGTCCGGCACTGCACATCCTGACTCTGACAATGAGTAACCTTTTTAAAACTCTATTTCTACAGGCTCAAAGAAAAAAAAAGAAAAGGACAAAAATACATTAAGTAATAACAATTTCTGTATTAGTTTTCTTTGTGAATATGGACTTATTGCATGAACATCTTAAATTTCACGCACACTTGTAACTTAGAAGCAATTTTTAAAGAAGTTTTATGAGATTAGTAGACAGATACTAGCTGAGGTCTTTATCAAACCATTGATTTAGAATCCTGTAAGCCTTCTTATATTTAGAGGAATGATTATTACTTATGCTAAACCTGTGATGTGAATTAAAAGGGAAGGACCTAACATGGAAGGTATGTTAGAAATGTCAGTGCTCCAAACTAAGTGAGTGAGCTTACACTTGCCACTTCAGAACCAAGGAGACTGGAGCAGGAGGATTGTACATTCAAGGCTACAGAGGGAGCTATGGGCAATCCTGGGATATGCAGAGACCCTATCTACTCTTACCTTAAAAGAAAAGAAAGGAAGGGGAGATGGCAATACTCTATCTTCCTCTGCTGAAGCTGACTATATCACATCTCAGAGTTTTATGGGAAGTACACCCTCTCTGCTATACTACAACTATAGCTGCTGCTTATATTGGAAATGTTTTCAAGTAAAACCGGGTCTTCATTTTCTAAAAGCACTGCATCCATTCCAGAGAACTCAACTTTCTCTGGGAACCTGTCATCCTGATATTTGGTCTGGCCAGCCTGGACAGTTTTTGTTTCTCTCATTCACTGTAGTTTTCTTTACACAATTACTAGCAATTATTCGCGGTTACACTTTCCATAAATATTCTTTCCCTCTAATGTTCTAGGCTTCAAATTATATAAGAACTAAAAACGAGTTGCTTATAATAAATATAATAGTGGTACTCACTACTGTAGCAGTCACTGCACATTACCTTGCTATGCCTCTGAGCAGCAGTGGTAGATGTGCTTTGAAACTACAATAGCCACTTACTCTTGAGTATTAGAAGATCATTCATCCCTCCTATTCATATATTTGTAAGTTTCTAGGTATAGCAACCAACCACAAACAGTGGAACAATGTGTCTCTCTCTGAAAAAAAGACATAAAGTAGACTGTAAGTACATGAGAAGATATTCATTATTAGTCATGAAGGAAAAGCAAAACAAATCTATTGGGATGGAGATTTAAGGGAGATACATGTCAGTGATTCGAGAGTACTATATACTACTGGTAGACTTCTTAAATGATACAGCCACTGTAGGAAAGTTCTATGACAATTTCTCAAAAAAGAGAACATACTATTTTGCATATCTGCATTGAGTTATGAACCCAAAAATATGAATGTAGAAGCTTAGGTATTTGTGCATTGTTTATAGTACAATAGTTGAAAGGAGGCACTCCAAGTTCCCGTGGACAAGGAAATGGATAAACAAACCACACTACAAGCAGGCATGCAATAAAAGTTAGCATTAATTGGGAAGAAAATCTGATGGCATGCCACAATACAGCCGATCCTTAAGAATATTCAACTAAGTAAAATAGCTATTCACAAGAAGACAAAATGAACTTACTCTAAAGCATCTAGAGTTTAAGGAGATAAAAAGGAAAATAGTGGTAGCCTGGCATTCTGATTTAGCAGTAGTGGGCTCCTAGCTTCCATCTAGAAAAGTAAAATGTTTTCAGGAGATGGAAGGTGATGGTAGACATAGAACAGCAGGAATATTATTAATGCCACTGAGCAATCCACTTATGATACTTAAGAGTCATTTTCATGTTGTGTATGCTTTATCACAGTACTTTAAGAATTCCATTCTGGGCCCCCACCAGCTCACTGCTCCCAAACCCCATGGGAGCGAGAGCTCACCGCCTGGACAGGTGGGCACTCCTGAGACTGCAGAGCAGAAGAAACCACCAACAGTACGCACACCTGCCCATATCCCTGGCACAAGAGAAAACTGTATACGGCCTCTGGGTTCCTGGAAATAAGCGCACAGGAGCAGCAGGTCCCCTGCCTCTGAGACACCACCAGAACCTGAAGGGACCGACCAGATAAACAGTTCTCCGCACCCAAATCTCATGGGAGGGAGAGCTAAATCTTCAGAAAGGCAGACACGCCTGGGAAACCTGAGGAGACTACACTCTGCTCACATTACTAATTCCAGAGGAAAAAACAAACGCCATCTGGAACCCTGGTGCATGGAAGCTCCCGGAAAGGGCTGTGCAGATAATCCTGGTTGCTGTCCCCCCGGAGAGCTCATAAGCAACACCCCATGAGCAAACTTGAGCCTCAGGACCACAGGTAAGACAAACCTTCCTGCTCCAAGCGACGTGCCTGGTGGACTCAAGACACAGGGCACAGGAATAGCTGAAGACCTGTAGATAGGAAAAACTACACGTCCGAAATCAGAACACTCTGTTCCCATAACTGGCTGAAAGAAAAAAAGGAAAACAGGTCTACAGCACTCCTGATACACAGGTTTATAGGACAGTCTAGCCACTGTCAGAAATAGCAGAACAAAGTAACACTAGAGATAATCTGATGGCGAGAGGCAAGCGCAGGAATCCAAGCAACAGAAACGAAGAATACATGTCATCATCAGAGCCCAATTTCCCACCAAAACAAACACAGAATATTCAAACACACCAGAAAAGCAAGATCTAGTTTCAAAATCATATTTGATCATGAAGCTGGAGGACTTCAAGAAAGACGTGAAGAACACCCTTAGAGAAACACAGGAAAACATAAATAAACAAGTAGAAGCCTAAGAGAGGAATCACAAAAATCCCTGAAAGAATTCCAGGAAAACACAATCAAACAGTTGAAGGAATTAAAAATGGAAATAGAAGCAAACAAGAAAGAACACATAGAAACATCCCCAGATATAGAAAACCAAAAGAAGAGACAAGGAGCCGTAGATACAAGCTTCACCAACAGAATAAAAGAGATAGAAGAGAGAATCTCAGGAGCAGAAGATTCCATAGAAATCATCGACTCAACTGTCAAAGATAATGTAAAGCGGAAAAAGCTACTGGTCCAAAACATACAGGGAATCCAGGACTCATGAGAAGATAAAATCTAAGGATAATAGGTATAGAAGAGAGTGAAGACTCCCAGCTCAAAGGAACAGTAAATATCTTCAACAAAATCATAGAAGAAATCTTCCCTAACCTAAAAAAAGAGATACCCATAGGCATAAAAGAAGCCTACAGAACTCCAAATAGATTGGACCAGAAAAGCAACACCTCCCGTCACATAATAGTCAAAACACCAAACGCACAAAATAAAGAAAGAATATTAAAAGCAGTAAGGGGAAAAGGTCAAGTAACATATAAAGGCAGACCTATCAGAATCACACCAGACTTTTCGCTAGAAACTATGAAAGATAGAAGATCCTGAACAGATGTCATACAGAACCTAAGAGAACACAAATGCCAGCCCAGGTTACTGTATCCTGCAAAACTCTCAATTAACATAGATGGAGAAACCAAGATATTCCATGACAAAACCAAATTTAAACAATATCTTTATACAAATCCAGCACTATAAAGGGTAATAAATGGTAAAGCCCAACATAAGGAGGCAAGCTACACCCTAGAAGAAGCAAGAAACTAATCGTCTTGGCAACAAAACAAAGAGAAGAAAAGCACAACAACATAACCTCACATCCAAATATGACTGTAACAGGAAGCAATAATCACTATTCCTTAATATCTCTCAACATCAATGGCCTCAACTCCCCAATAAAAAGACATAGATTAACAAACTGGATACACAACGAGGACCCTGCATTCTACTGCCTACAGGAAACACACCTCCGAGAAAAACACAGACACCACCTCAGAGTGAAAGGCTCAAAACAACTTGCCAAGCAAATGGTCAGAAGAAGCAAGCTGGAGTAGCCGGATGTAGATCTCTCCTGAGAGACACAGCCAGAATACAGCAAATACAGAGGCGAATGCCAGCAGCAAACTACTGAACTGAGAACAGAACCCCCGTTGAAGGAATCAGAGAAAGAACTGGAAGAGCCTGAAGGGGCTCGAGACCCCATATGAACAACAATGCCAAGCAACCAGAGCTTCTAGGGACTAAGCCACTACCTAAAGTCTATATATGGACTGACCCTGGACTCTGACCTCATAGGTAGCATTGAATATCCTAGTAAGATCACCAGTGTAAGGGGAAGCCCTGGGTCCTACTAAGATTGAACCCCAGTGAACTAGATTGTTGGGGGGAGGGCGGCAATGGGGGGAGGATGGGGAGGGGAACACCCATAAAAAAGGGTCAGGGGGAGTTTCCTTGCTAAACATAATCCCTTATGTTGGCCCGTAAACCAGGAAAGGGAATAAGACTGGAACTGTAAATAATACTCAAGTTAATAAAAAAAAAAGAGAAAGAGAAAAGAATTCCATTCTGATCTTTTCTCACAGGAACTAAACCTTCTTCCCTGAGACATCATGGCCCTGGCCCCAGAATTGAGCAGACAGACAAAACTGAAAGAGGTCGCAGGGATCCCACTGCGGGATTCAACTGTTGACAACTGGAGTCAGATTCAGACCTTCAAGGCGAAGCCAGATGACCTCCTCATCTGTACTTACCCTAAATCAGGTAACCTGGTAGAGTAGTAGCCCCAGCCTCATCCTCTGAGCTATCTGAACTCCTCACCTAATTTAGAACTACCTACAGTTAGAAGCTGGCTCTTTTTGTCCCACAATGGGTGCTACTTCACATGTCTTATCCCTGGGATCTTGAAGCTTAGTCTCTTGTACCATTCATTTTTCTTGGGAAGAGGTGAGATTTGTCTCTACTCTTTTACCTTTCCCAGAGATCCAAAGTATTTCTTCTATAGCTAACAAGATCCTGGTTAGAACAGAAGGTAAAGCCAACATCTGCATCCACACCCCTTCATTAGTATATTTGAAGAATAATCTTCTAACTCAATCTTTATGGTCTTCCCAGGGACAACATGGATTCAAGAAATTGTCAACATGATTGAGCAGAATGGGGATGTTAAGAAGTGCCAGAGAACCATCATTCAACACCGACACCCTTTTATTGAGTGGGCTCGGCCACCCCAGCCTTCAGGTAAGAGACCCTGATTCCATATATGTTCCTCTTCTGTCTAATCTCTGTCCTTGTCCCTTCATCTTCTCTTTTTCTTTCCTATCCTGTCTCTCTCCCTCCCCCTATTTGCCATTTGGAACAGCATCATGCTGTATATTAGTCCGGCTTTGAACTCACTGAGATTCTCCTGCTTCTGCCTCCTGAGTGTTGGGTTAAATGTATATGCCACCCTTTCCAGATCCATTTCTTTTCTGTATTTCTACCAAATGTGAATCAGCAAGGAAGATAGATGCATATGAAGGCAAAATTCTGCCTAATGTTCTCATTATACCTTTGCTCTGGTCATGTGTAACTGCAGAATAGAGGAAGGAACAGAAATCTACTCATCAGCAGCTCACAGCCATCTGCATTCAGTACTTTACTTTCATAACCAAGTGGTT
Source organism: Rattus norvegicus (assembly GCF_021556685.1). NCBI lineage: Eukaryota > Metazoa > Chordata > Mammalia > Rodentia > Muridae > Rattus > Rattus norvegicus. Next base: position 13,739,920 of record NC_141542.1, read on the forward strand.
GCTGGACAGTGTCTTATGATTCAAAACACACACACACACGCACACACACACATACACACAAACAGAAACACAAACACATGCATGCACACACACATATACACACATACACATATAAACATGTGCACACATACACACACATACACACATGCACACACATATGCATGCATATAAATACACACACATACACATGTACATACATACATATGCACACACACACACACACACACACACACGAGGAGGCAATTACTTTGTTCAATTGAAAAGCTATTTTTCATGTAACTTTAACTGAACATTTTTCTTTTCATACATAGTTTCTAGTCTTGAGATTTCCTTGCTAAACATAATCCCTTATTGTTGTGAAATCAACTTTATCAAATTCTTAGTTCAAGAGCAGTGTGTGGCCAGACTCTTCACCAAAATATAATATAATAACCTCCAGCCCATCTCTCCATAGAGCAGTTCTGCGACCTCATGAGTGGGCCTCCACACTCTACTCTTTTTTTGGCACTGTGCTCTTCCAAAATTTCCCCAGAATTGTCTGTGAAGCTTTGCTTACAGCATTTTAGGGCTTTTAAGCTCAAATTTCAGGACACATTATAAATCTGTCATGAAGCTCATCACATTGAGTCTATAGTTAGGAGCACAGACAGATGCTAATGTTTTGCTCACCTTTTTCTATTTAGTTTAATTTCCCATTGGGCTGCCAATCTGTGGGTGAACCTTTCTGGAAACCGTATTATGGATATACACACCCAGAGATACAGTTCATAGTCCAGTCAAGTTGACAATGGAAAGTAAGCATTATACCTTGTCACCTTCCAGACCTCATATCATAGAAGTAAGGTGGAACGCAAGTTTACAGCATGCCCTCCCGCTGTATGTTTATAGTTAAATGCCACTTATTATCAGTCACAATTCTAGTTTTTTAAAAGTATCTCTGCTCCTTGTTTGACAGGTTTTCAGATTATTCATATAAGAGAATCTTTACCATTTTCTGTGGATCACAGTCCAGATTCAAATGTGCCACCTAACAGAATGATTTCATGCAATCTTTGGAGCAATGCAGGACTAATTCTCTAACTTCTCCACTGCCATTATTTGAATAGCCTGATTGCTAGATTAAAGGAAAGACCTTAGGGACAGTCTGCAATATCTTTATTTCATCTTACCCCATTTTAACTCAATGATTCACAGAGAAAGTCCCTACAAGGTTTGTAAATAGAAGTGCAGAAATTACAAATCATGTATCAGAAAGGATGTAATAGAAGAAACATCACTGCACATAACCAGAGAGAAGTTTTTGATATGGCTGGAAGGGAGGTGAAAAGAGTCTGCTCACTGTTTCTTATCAGCTCTGGCTCAATAGGACAAATTTGGTTATTCTTGGCTTCCAGGTCATTATCCTCAAAATGAGAGAGTGAATTCCTTGAGGTTCCAATAAGAGACTTCAGGTTTGGGTGTTGAGAGGGACACTAAGAGGAGTTTCCTTAGAGATGTAAGTCTTGTTAGGAGAATTGTTAACCCCATGGTCATACAGATAGCAGCATGAAAGAGCACTGATGAGAATCCAAGCAACATGGTAAAATATGGGAAGTCCATTCTTATAGGTCTCAGAGGAATTGGGGGGTTTCATGAACTCAGGCTGACTAATTCCTATAGAGAAAGAAAAGGAGGAGGAGGAGGAGGAAAGGGGAGAAGGAAGAGAAGGAGGAGGAGGAGGAGGAGGAGGAGGAGGAGGAGGAGGAGGAGGAATAATCTCAAGGTAGGAATGTACAACTCCAGTGATGTGTGTGGGACACATCTATTGAAGTTGAACATGCTACACAGGTGTGGGATGTGTTGTCATTAGTGGCTTTCTGTTCTCCTTGGGTCTGGTAGTTTGGGCATCTAAATTTTCTTAAAGAAGGAAGAATAGAGTCTTTCTTCCTCCTATAATTTGAGAACCAAGTGAATCTCTTAGTCTATAGATTTTAGACAAGGACATATACGTTCCTAGTGCTGGATCGCTATTTCCTTTATAGAAAGTACAGGCTGTGCCTGTGGTGTGTGTGTGTGCTGAGGAACAGTCCTGTTTGGATTTTCTTAATAACACATACTTATCGAAGCCTCCATCCCATTTTCTACAAACTGACAGTAAATTCACTCGAAGGGAGCATCCAGGTCTTAAGCTATGTAAGCCTACAAACACGAAAGCAAAACCAATAATCCTTCTTCCACCACCCCCAATCCCCAAGGCAAAAATACGAGAATCCCTGTGTGGATGCTGGATTCCCTGAGCAGCACCTGGAGTGGATATTCTCATGTGCTGAGCATACTGTGCAATCATCTCCTGAATTGTGTTACAGGTGTGGACAAAGCCAATGCGATGCCAGCTCCAAGGATACTAAGGACCCATCTTCCCACTCAGCTGCTGCCACCGTCTTTCTGGACAAACAACTGTAAGGTAAGACAGTAGCAGTTCCTATCGGGACTGGAGCAGGGAGCCCAGAGCCTCAGGCCTTCACAGCCTGAGTGAGTATAGCTTCCTTAGCAGTACGCTGTACCTCTGAGACCTCATACTGTGCAGTAAAGTCAAACACCATGCTAGATTTAGTAGAGTGGTTCCCCAGAGGCTTTCAAATGTGATGTGAAGGCCGAGGGCAGACTGAGGTACTGGGGATCATGTGTTCTTCAGTGAAGCAGACTGGGAGTGGGGAACGGGAACCATAGGCTGTAGGCTATAGGAGGGCTTATGGAGTGGAGCACAAAGAAGACTGAGCAGATCAAGTGCAAAGGACTGATGTTCAAAGGGTAAATCCCAGTGGAGCTGCAGAGGAGGCTTGGATGGAGCCTCAGAAGCCTCCAGGCTGCTTTCACTCTTTCTAGGATTATGTCATGTGTCCCAGTGTCTTGTCTATTGTGTTCCTGACACATTGAGGGTGTTGGACCATGGTAGGAGTATACCATAGGTATACCAAGGAGTATGCCAAGGGTACAGTAATCGTGCAGTGAGTGGAGCTGAAATTCAAGGATGAGTCAATGGCTTTTCTAAGAATAATCTTTTTCTTTTTTAAATGGAAATAGTGAAAGAAAGATAAAAAGGGACTAGAGAAATGGGCTCAGTGCTTAAGTGTATTGGCTGTTCTTCCAGAGGACAAAGGTTCAGATACTAGCTCACAACTGTCTGTAACTTCAGTACTAGGGGATATGATGCCCTCTTCTGGTTTGTATGGGTACTGCTTGCACATGGGTCATGATCATACAAGCAGGCAATGCATCAATATAAATAAAACCATCACATAATTTAAGCTTTAAGGATTGTTTTGAAAGGACTAAAGTATTTATAGATAGCAGAAATATTGGTGGAGTTCCTACAATCAAATGACTTGTATTGTCCGTAAAGGTGGGTGACGAGTGCCAATTCTATTCCTGGCATTACTGAGACCAGCTATTATGAAATCACTGAGGAATACCTCTTGATATTATCTGAGATCAAATAAGCTGAGGAAATTCCCAAGTTACAAAAAAATAAAACTGAAATAAAATTAAGAAAAGCATAATTATCATGGACCTGTGCAGTGGTATTTGATCCCCTGGATAATTCAGCAACATTAGCTTTAATGTTTGCACAGGGATTGAAACAGAACATGAACACAAGGAGATAAGAGAATGAGGAGAGAGCATAGGTATCATGGGTCATCATCTTCCATGTATATGTAGGTGGAGGAGTTGAGCTCTGTGGTACTGAGAACCGTCTTCAATGGGTATAATTTCAGTTTTGAATGAGTGAGGTTATTAAGTATATAAAACAAGCCAGAGAAAATGAACAAATAGAAAGCAGCAGGCAAATGGAAGGGTGGAGAGAGAGAGAGAGAGAGAGAGAGAGAGAGAGATAACAAACAACAAATCAGGTCCTCAAGCAGAAATTGCCTGGACAAGCCCTCTTGAATCTGACACTTGTTGTTCCCAGCACAGAGATTCTCAGGCAGAGCATAGAGTGTCCCTGGGCAAGGCTTCCAGGTCAAGGAACAAATCACAGTAGAAAGATAATATTACAAAGGGAGGACTCACAAACATCTAGCAAAAACTACTGATGAATCTCCACTGGGATAGCCAGTCAATTTACTCATAAAATACCCAGGCTGATCAGAATATTCCTCCAAGTAAAGGACAGGTAGGAAAGAGATAACATCAGGAGATCCTGTGCTCACACCATTTTCAAGAAACTGAGGAAGTTTAAGCATCAGCTGGAGTTTCACACTGAGGTTTCTCTCTATGGCTAAGGTTTCCAAGAGCTGATCTTCTAGTATCTCTTTCCCAATGGGCTAAACAAAGTAACACCTTTACAAAAGAGTTCACCTTCCAGATGTTCTCAGTAACTAGTTTTTTACTTGGGCTATTTTTCTCTTCTCTTCCCTCCTTGATACAGAGTTCATGGAGTAGTCTCTCCCCAGATAAGGGATCTTGGAGTACACTTAGAAAAATATATTTGGTGTTGAAGTGCGTATGGAGTAACCCAACTTCTGAAGCCAGCTTCTCAGTGAATTCAAACAACAGAAGGAAATTTACCAATATAGTATACATTGTAGGTGGTAAAGAAGACTGTAGGCAACTTCTGGGTAGTCTTGTGTCATCTGTCAAAGGTTTTAAAGATTAATTCCCTATTCTTACCCTGGACTATAAGCTCTTACAAATCAGCATAAGATGACCCCAGTACCAGAAACACCAGTATATCTAACAGAAATACACATGATCTTATCTGAAGAGTCATCTCAGCTCAGATCCCCAGATTACTACTGTGATCATGATCATACATTACAACATACATACATACATACATACATACATACATACATACATACAACATACATAAGGAAAGAGACCTTCATGAGGGTGTCTGCTAAAGAACAGTTCAAGTTGGCTCCTAAAAACTTCTGACAAACCTGTTATATGCAAAAATAAGAAAATGTTAATGCGGCTGCTCCCAAAACCCGTGGGAGAGAGACTTCACCGCCTGGACAGGTAGGCACTCCTGAGACTTCAGAGCAGAAGAGACCACCAACATTGCCCAACCCTGCCCACATCCCTGGCCCAAGAGGAAACTGTATATGACCTCTGGGTTCCCTTGGATAAGGGCACAGCAGCAGCGGGTCAAGTGCGTCTGAGACACCCCCAGAACCTGAAGGGACCGACCAGATAAACAGTTCTTTACACCCAAATCCTGTGGGAGGGAGAGCTAAACTTTCAGAGAGGCAGACAAGCCTGGGAAACCAGAAGAGACTGCACTCTGCACACATTACTGATTCCAGAGGAAAACACCAAACGCCATCTGGAACCCTGGTGCACGGAAGCTCCTGGAAAGGGCAGCACAGAACTTCCTAGTTGCTACCCCCACAAAGAGCTCGTAGGCAGCACCCCACAAGCAAACTTGAGCCTCAGCACCACAGGTAAGACAAACCTTCCTACTCCAAGCGACCTGCCTAGTGAACTCAGGACACAGGCCCACAGGAACAGCTAAAGACCTGTAGATAGGAAAAACTACACGCCCGAAAGCAGAACACTCTGTTCCCATAACTGACTGAAAGAAAACAGGAAAACAGGTCTACAACACCCCTGAAACACAGGATGATAGGACAGTCTAGCCACTGTCAGAAATAGCAGAACAAAGTAACACCAGAGATAATCTGATGGTGAGAGGCAAGCGCACGAACCCAAGGAACAGAAACCAAGACTACATGGCATCATCGGAGCCCAATTCTTCCACCAAAGCAAACACTGAATATCCAAACACGCCAGAAAAGCAAGATCTAGTTTCAAAATCATATTTGATCATGACGCTGGAGGACTTCAAGAAAGATGTGAAGAACTCCCTTAGAGAAACACAGGAAAACATAAATAAACAAGTAGAAGCCCACAGAGAGGAATCACAAAAATCCCTGAAAGAATTCCAGGAAAACACAATCAAACAGTTGAAGGAATTAAAAATGGAAATAGAAGCAATCAAGAAAGAACACATGTAAACAACCCCGGATATAGAAAACCAAAAGAAGAGACAAGGAGCTGTAGATACAAGCTTCACCAACAGAATACAAGAGATGGAAGAGAGAATCTCAGGAGCAGAAGATTCCATAGAAATCATTGACTCAACTGTCAAAGATAATGTAAAGCAGAAAAAGCGACTGGTCCAAAACATACAGGAAATCCAGGACTCAATGAGAAGATCAAACCTAAGGATAATAGTTGTAGAAGAGAGTGAAGACTCCCAACTTAAAGGACCAGTAAATATCTTCAACAAAATCATAGAAGAAAACTTCCCTAACCTAAAGAAGGAGATACCCATAAGCATACAAGAAGCCTACAGAACTCCAAATAGATTGGACCAGAAAAGAAACTCCTCCCGTCACATAATAGTCAAAACACCAAACGCACAAAATAAAGAAAGAATATTAAAAGCAGTAAGGGAAAAAGGTCAAGTAACATATAAAGGCAGACCTATCAGAATCACACCAGACTTTTCTCCAGAAACTATGAAAGCCTGAAGATCCTGGACAGATGTCATACAGACCCTAAGAGAACACAAATGGCAGCCTAGGTTACTGTATCCAGCAAAACATAGATGGAGAAACCAAGATATTCCATGACAAAACCAAATTTAAACAATATCTTTCTACAAATCCAGCACTAAAAATGATAATTAATGGTAAAACCCAACATAAGGAGGCAAGCTACACCCTAAAAGAAGCAAGAAACTAATCGCCTTGGCAACAAAACAAAGAGAAGAAAAAGCACACAAACATAACCTCAGATCCAAATATGAATATAACAAGAAGCAATAATCACTATTCCTTAATATCTCTCAACATCAATGGACTCATCTCCCCAATAAAAAGACATAGATTAACAAACTGGATACGCAACAAGGACCCTGCATTCTGCTGCCTACAAGAAACACACCTCAGAGACAAAGACAGACACTACCTCAGAGTGAAAGGCTGGAAAACAACTTGCCGAGCAAATGGTCAGAAGAAGCACGCTGGAGTAGCCATTCTAATATCAAATAAAATCAATTTTCAACTAAAAGTCATCAAAAAAGATAAGGAAGGACACTTCATGTTCATCAAAGGAAAAATCCACCAAGATGAACTATCAATCCTAAATATCTATGCCCCAAATACAAGGGCACCTACATACGTAAAAGAAACCTTACTAAAGCTCAAAACACACATTGCACCTCACACAATAATAGTAGGAGATTTCAACACCCCACTCCCATCAATGGACAGATCATGGAAACAGAAATTAAACAGAGACGAAGACAGACTAAGAGAAGTCACGAACCAAATGGACTTAACAGATATTTATAGAACATTCTATCCTAAAGGAAAAGTATATTCCTTCTTCTCAGCTCCTCATGGTACTTTCTCCAAAACTGACCATATAATTGGTCAAAAAACGGGCCTCAACAGGTACAGAAAGATAGAAATCATCCCATGCGAGCTATCAGACCATCACGGCCGAAAGCTGGTCTTCAATAACAAAAAGGGAAGAATGCCCACATATACGTGGAAGTTGAACAATGCTCTACTCAACGATAACCTGGTCAAGGAAGAAATAAAGAAAGATATTAAAGACTTCTTAGAATTTAATGCAAATGAAGGTACAACATACCCAAACTTATGGGACACAATGAAAGCTGTGCTAAGAGGAAAACTCATACCTCTGAGTGCCTGCGGAAAGAAACAGGAAAGAGCATATGTCACCAGCTTGACATCACACCTAAAAGCTCTAGAACACAAAGAAGCAAATACACCCAGGAGAAGTAGAAAGCAGGAAATAATCAAACTCAGAGCTGAAATCAACCAAGTAGAAACAAAAAGGACCATAGAAAGGATCAACAGTAACGAAAGTTGGTTCTTTGAGAAAATCAACAAGATAGATAAACCCTTAGCCAGACTAACGAGAGGATACAGAGAGTGTGTCCAAATTAACAAAATCAGAAATGAAAAGGGAGACATAACTACAGATTCAGAGGAAATTCAAAAAATCATCAGATCTTACTATAAAAGCTTATATTCAACAAAACTTGAAAATCTGCAGGATATGGACAATTTCCTAGACAGATACCAGGTACCGAAGTTAAATCAGGAACAGATAAACCAGTTAAACAACCCCATAACTCCTAAGGAAATAGAAGCAGTCATTAAAGGTCTCCCAACCAAAAAGAGCCCAGATCCAGACGAGTTTAGTGCAGAATTCTATCAGACCTTCATAGAAGACCTCGTACCAATATTATCCAAACTATTCCACAAAATTGAAACAGATGGAGCACTACCAAATTCCTTCTATGAAGCCACAATTACTCTTATACTTAAACCACACAAAGACCCAACAAAGAAAGAGAACTTCAGACCAATTTCCCTTATGAATATCGACGTAAAATTACTCAATAAAATTCTGGCAAACCGAATCCAAGAGCACATCAAAACAATCACCCATCATGATCAAGTCGGCTTCATCCCAGGCATGCAGGGATGGTTTAATATACAGAAAACTGATTTATTTCATTTAATTTTATACCCAGCCACTATGCTGAAGTTGTCTATCAGCTTCAGTAGTTCTCTGGTGGAACTTTCAACCACCATGATTTTTTCAACGTGATCCATTATATAAACAAACTGAAAGAACAAAAGCACATGATCATTTCATTAGATGCTGAGAAAGCATTTGACAAAATTCCACACCCTTTCATGATAAAAGTCCTGGAAAGAATAGGAATTCAAGGCCCATACCTAAACATAGTAAAAGCCATATACAGCAAACCAGTTGCTAACATTAAACTAAATGGAGAGAAACTTGAAGCAGTCCCACTAAAATCAGGGACTAGACAAGGTTGCCCACTCTCTCCCTACTTATTCAATATAGTACTTGAAGTTCTAGCCAGAGCTATCAGAAAACAAAAGGAGGTCAAGGGGATACAGATCGGAAAATTAGAAGTCAAAATATCAGAGCTATCAGAAAACAAAAGGAGGTCAAGGGGATAGAGATCGGAAAAGAAGAAGTCAAAATATCACGATTTGCAGATGATATGATAGTATATTTAAGTGATCCCAAAAGTTCCACCAGAGAACTACTGAAGCTGATAGACAACTTCAGCATAGTGGCTGGGTATAAAATTAACTGAAATAAATCAGTAGCCTTCCTCTACACAAAAGAGAAACAAGCCGAGAAAGAAATTAGGGAAACGACACCCTTCATAATAGACCCAAATAATATAAAGTACCTCAGTGTGACTTTAAACAAGCAAGTAAAAGATCTGTACAATAAGAACTTCAAGAACCTGAAGAAAGAAATTGAAGAAGACCTCAGAAGATGGAAAGGTCTCCCATGCTCATGGATTGGCAGGACTAATATAGTAAAAATGGCCATTTTACCAAAAGTGATCTACAGATTCAATGCAATCCCCATCAAAATACCAATCCATTTCTTCAAAGAGTTAGACAGAACAATTTGCAAATTCATCTGGAATAACAAAAAACCCAGGATAGCTAAAACTATCCTCAACAATAAAAGGACTTCAGGGGGAATCACTATCCCTGAACTCAAGCAGTATTACAGAGCAATAGTGATAAAAACTGCATGGTATTGGTACAGAGACAAACAGATAGACCAATGGAACAGAATTGAAGACCCAGAAATGAACCCACACACCTATGGGCACTTGATTTTTGACAAAGGAGCCGAAACCATCCAATGGAAAAAAGATAGCATTTTCAGCAAATGGTGCTGGTTCAACTGGAGGGCAACATGTAGAAGAATGCAGATCGATCCATGCTTATCACCCTGTACAAAGCTTAAGTCCAAGTGGATCAAGGACCTCCACATCAAACCAGACACACTCAAACTAATAGAAGAAAAACTAGGGAAGCATCTGGAACACATGGGCACTGGAAAAAATTTCCTGAACAAAACACCAATGGCTTATGCTCTAAGATCAAGAATCGACAAATGGGATCTCATAAAACTGCAAAGCTTCTGTAAGGCAAAGGACACTGTGGTTAGGACAAAACGGCAACCAACAGATTGGGAAAAGATCTTTACCAATCCTACAACAGATAGAGGCCTTATATCCAAAATATACAAAGAACTCAAGAAGTTAGACTGCAGGGAGACAAATAACCTTATTAAAAAATGGGGTTCAGAGCTAAACAAAGAATTCACAGCTGAGGAACGCTGAATGGCTGAGAAACACCTAAAGAAATGTTCAACATCTTTAGTCATAAGGGAAATGCAAATCAAAACAACCCTGAGATTTCACCTCACACCAGTGAGAATGGCTAAGATCAAAAACTCAGGTGACAGCAAATGCTGGCAAGGATGTGGAGAAAGAGGAACACTCCTCCATTGTTGGTGGGATTGCAGACTGTTACAACCATTCTGGAAATCAGTATGGAGGTTCCTCAGAAAATTGGACATTGAACTGCCTGAGGATCCAGCTATACCTCTCTTGGGCATATACCCAAAAGATGCCGCAACAGATAAAAAAGACACGTGCTCCACTATGTTCATAGCAGCCTTATTTATAATAGCCAGAAGCTGGAAAGAACCCAGATGCCCTTCAACAGAGGAATGGATACAGAAAGTGTGGTACATCTACACAATGGAATATTACTCAGCTATCAAACACAATGACTTTATGAAATTCGTAGGCAAATGGTTGGAACTGGAAAATATCATCCTGAGTGAGATAACCCAATCACAGAAAAACACACATGGTATGCACTCATTGATAAGTGGCTATTAGCCCAAATTCTTGAATTACCCTAGATGCCTAGAACACTTGAAACTCAATACGGGTGATCAAAATGTGAAATCTTCACTCCTTCTTTGAAAGGGGAACAAGAATATCCTTGGCAGGGAATAGAGAAGCAAAGATTAAAACAGAAACAGAGGAACACCCATTCAGAGCCTGCCACACATGTGGCCCATACATATACAGCCACCCAATTAGACAAGATGGATGAAGCAAAGAAGTGCAGGCAGACAGGAGCTGGATGTAGATCTCCTCTGAGAGACACAGCCAGAATACAGCAAATACAGAGGCGAATGCCAGCAGCAAACCACTGAACTGAGAATAGGACCTTCATTGAAGAAATCAGAGAAAGAACTGGAAAGCTTGAAGGGTCTTGAGACACCATATGAACAACAATGCCAAGCAACCAGGGCATCCAGGGACTAAGCCACTACCTAAAGACTATACATGGACTGACCCTGTACTCTGACCTAATAGATAGCATTGAATACCCTAGTAAGATCATCAGTGTAAGGGGAAGCACTGGATCCTGCTAAGACTGAACCCCCAGTGAACGTGATTACTGGAGGGAGGGTGGCAATGGTGGGAGGATGTGGAGGGGAACACCCATAAAGAAGGGGAGGGGGACGGATTAGGGGGATGTTGGCCCGTAAACCGGAAAAGGGAATAACACTCCAAATGGAAATAAGAAATACTCAAGTTAAAAAAAAAATAAATAAAAAAACAAACAAAAAAGTGACAAAAAAAGAAAATGTTAATGCTGTACCAAATAGATCATTGTATCAAATATGACATAAAGAAAGAAGATGTGACTTTAGGTTGAATCATCAAATAAAGCAATGGTGTTTTATAATTGCTTACACATATATGTATATATCATTATATATTATATACATTATATATTATATATACATATTTAACTATTTATATAAACAACACAGAAAATTAAAAACCAGAACGAGCCTAACCCTCAGACTGTGTGCATCTGAATAGAGAAATGTATGGACTTGGAAAGGGATGAATGAGGGCTGAGGAAAGGTGAGAGTTATGCCATGTGGCTGGAAAGCACATCTCTGAAAAGGAAAGATGAAACTCCTAAAATGTCAGTCAATACTGAGGTGAAAGACAGCCTGAGTACAAAGTGCAAGAATTAAATTAAAAAATAAATAAATAATCTGACACTTTAGAAAATTCTTTCCATTGGTGCACAGCAGCATTTTTACTTGGAGAATACAAGGGCAAGATAACAAAGTCTCCCAACAGGGTCCTTATTGAAATGCACCTAGTGTTTGCTTATTCTGTGTAGAAACACACAGATTTTAAAGTGATCATCATGGAAGAAAGTGTGTGCTCATATCAAGTAGGATCCACGGTGCTGCTCCACGCCAAAACAGCAGGTGGAGCAATTGCTTTCTCAGAAATCAGGCTGAGGTTTCTGGAAGGCTCAGTGGCTCTGTAGTTGATTCAGAGTATGTAGAGGAAGAGTTTGCCCCTGATAACAAAAGGGAAATCAAGAATTGAGATAAATTTTAATGAGTTAGGGCTGGGCTGGGAGTATCATAATTGGTGACATTGCTCTAGGCTGAGTCTCAGTGCCAGGGCAGGAGAGCTGAGCATTCCCCAAAAGGACTCACCCAGAGGGACAACTAGGGAGTTCCAATATTTGTGTTCCTTTAACTCACCTCTCTTCTTCTCCAAAGTACCTTTATGTGGCTCGAAACGCCAAAGACTGCATGGTTTCCTTCTACCACTTCTACAGAATGTGCCAGGTGCTCCCCAATCCAGGCACCTGGAATGAGTATTTTGAAACCTTCATCAATGGAAAAGGTAAATAAAAATGCATTGTCCCTCTGTGGTTTTACCCCGATTAGGCTGAGCTGAGAGAACAACCCCTGACAGTTGATCCCCCAGAGTTTCCTGTGCCTCCTATCCTGGCCTCTATTTGGGGATTCCCGACCTATAGACTTTCCTCAGCCTGTGTGACCCTGTCATAATATCAGGGTGCAAGTGATTGTGCATAATCAATATGAAGCCACTTTAATTCTCATATTAAAGAAAAGCCCCCAATACTGACAGAAACTACGTGACCTCAGAATCGAGCAGCTCAGTGATGCTGGGAAATATCTAATACAGAATTTTTCCTTCTCTGATGTACCTGAAGCCAGAAAAAAGAAAGAAAGAGAGAGAGAGAGACAGAGAGACAGAGACAGAGACAGAGAGTGAGACAGAGAGAGAGAGAGAAAGAAAGAAAGAAAGAAAGAAAGAAAGAGAGAGAAAGAGAGAGAGAAAGAGAGAGAGAGAAAGAAAAAGAAAAAAGGAAAGTCAAACTTTCCTGACTTGGAAGATTTGTGTCCATGAAAACAATTCTTGTTTTTCACAGTAAGTTGTGGATCTTGGTTTGACCATGTGAAAGGATGGTGGGAAATTCGAGACAGATACCAGATTCTCTTCCTCTTCTATGAAGACATGAAGAGGGTAAGTAAATTACTTCTTCAGCATCAGGAACAGGGAAGCTGCTTTAGGAATGTGGTTCTGACAGGAATGTCTGAAAAATGTGATAGTGTGAAAACTCTTTTCCAGTCCAACTAATGCTACCCTCACTCACAGGACCCAAAGCGTGAAATCCAGAAGGTAATACAGTTCATGGGCAAGAATTTGGATGAAGAGGTCGTGGATAAAATAGTCCTGGAGACATCATTTGAGAAAATGAAAGACAATCCTTTGACAAATTTTTCTACAATCCCCAAGACTATCATGGACCAGTCCATTTCCCCTTTCATGAGAAAAGGTCTGTGGGGCTTATTTATCTCTAATTCTGAGGCAGTCCCCCTCCAATCCACATATTGTGATTCTAAGAAAGCTAGAGATTTGTTCCTAGTGTACAAGAAGCTCTACAAAGCAAGTCTTACAGATAACTAAGACAGACTCCCCTTGGTGCACACCTCCTTGGGATCCCTGCCTGCGGTTAGACTCATCAGATCTGACATCTAGTTTGATTCTGTCTCCAAATCATGACTCATGACACTTTCAGGACTTTCAGCATGTATTACTGAGACCCAGGCCCTTAATGCTTCCTAGATTTTGAAAGAAAAAAAATCTGATTATCCCTGGTGATTCACTTTTAAGTGGGGAATGTTATTTTTTAAAGTTAGTATACTCAATAACTTTCTAAAACTCAACAGTTCGATGATTTCACACAGATCCTCAGTAAACCCACTTTCCAAAAAGGTAGGTACAGAATGAAACCCATCCCACTGTCTCATTAACATCTGCACTTTTTTCCACTGCTATGCAACCAGGACTAGGTTTTATAAACAGCTGCAGAACTTTTTTTCTTTTACTTTCAGCACAGGAGTTAATCCATTGCCCTTGCAGTATTCCCTCTTTTCTCTCTTAGACTTTGGTAAGGTTTGAGAAGCACCCTTTTTCCCAGTCTATCCATGTCCACTCTTCTCTGCACTCACTTGTGTTTGCTTCTTTGCTTGCTTGCTTTGGCCATAAAAACACAACTAAGAATACCATGACAGAAACCTGTTCACTAACACAAACCGTGATTACCTTACATACTTTTGCTTACCAGAATATGAGCTATCCCTCCAGGAAAAGAAATACTGACCTCTACGCATGACTATCTATACAGGACTCATGGATATCCTGTTATTCTTCCAAGTATTTCTCTTATTATAGATATTGTGTCCATATTTTTATGATTAATGCTACAATGAACATTTCTTGTTCATCAAGTTGGATAATTTTCTTTAAGAATCACAAGTGTTACAGTGATTATCTCTCTAAAATTATTTAAAATAATAAAAATAGAATCTCGTTCCAATAACATAATCTACTAAAAACAATTCATAGAAATAAACGATGCAGTTCAATACATTCTTACAAACAAATAAAACTAAGTGATCAAAGTAAAAAGAATTCCACCAGCTTGGTTGATATCCTGCCATATCCTTTGCAGGCAATCTTTCCTTCAGAAGAAAATATTCCCATTTCTCACTGTAAGTTGGTTTTGTTTGTTCTTAGGTGGCATATACTTGGAGTGTCACAACATGTATTTTCTTATGCCCCAGATCTCTGGCCAGTATAACATCTTAAGATCTCCTTGTATGGCTATATGTCTACCATTCCTTCATTTTTATAATTGTTACTACCTAATATGTGTGTGTAGCACAGTAGAGCCAAGATTCTGGGTCACATTGAATTGATTGATTTTATTTAGACGCCAGAGCCCCTGCACAAAGACAACTAAACCCCCTTCTCATTAAGGAGAGGTAAAGTGGTGAGGAATTGAGCTCCTGTCAGGACAGCACCAATGTGGGTACTGCACACTCCAGTCAGGGATACAGTCTGTCAACCACACACTGATGCTTTTGTCTGGCCTTTGTCCTTTAGGAATTGTGGGTGATTGGAAAAACCACTTTACTGTGGCCCAGAATGAGAGGTTTGATGAAATCTATGAGCAAAAGATGGACGGAACCTCTCTAAACTTCTGCATGGAACTCTGATCAAGATGAGAAGATAGACATCAAGGACAGGAGTCTGTCTGCAAGCCTCAATCCAGCCAAAGGAAGATCAGAAAGCAAACTGTAAATGCCAAGGACTGTGACACCAACTCTGTTATTACTGACATCACTTTACAATTCACAAAATCATATTATGTCCAGTGTATACTTTCTCCACTATTCAGTACAAATCAGTAAGATGGCTTAATAAGCTAATAAATAAACAAACTTGAATAGTATAAATTTTATGATGACATCTTTCTAGGAGGTATAGCCTATATTCTAACTCTAAATAACTATCTTATGCACAAAAACACAAATATTAGAAATCATCTAAATGAATGTACAGAAATTCCTAATGTCTTTCTGCTCAATCGGTATTTTTCATGGTTACAGTGGGAAGACTCAGTTTGTGGACAACTTGTTGCAACATGCTCACTGGAACATTTTCTACCTGGTAGGAGGAAATTGAGGGAAGGACTTCAAGGAGATGTCAGAAATCCAAATCTTAATAAACGGAATCCTAGTTCTGGATCATAAAAGAAACAGAAGAAAGGCATGAGGGTGACCTTTGGAAAGCACAAATTGTGTCTTGAAAAAAGCAGAATGGAAGCTTGGTGTTCAACTTGCAGCCAGTTGAGTTTTGATCTCCTGTCATCTCTTCTGAGGAACAGCTTGTACTTTTGCCCACTTTAGCAGAGTCCATCTGCATTTGCTTGCCAGCATACTTCCTTCCACCTCCCACTCGCTCCATGTCTTGGGCATCCTTTTACTCCCAGTAACCAGGCAATATGGAGAACACAGCATGTTGCACGATGGCTCGGAAGACGGAAAGGCAAACACGTTTCGGGTCACAAATTCTCAGCACTTACCCTTTCACTTTAGTTGCAGATGTCAGCACTGCTAAGCTGAGATCAGCAGGAGCAGCCTGTGGCATGAGCAGGATATATATGTGAGCTCAGGGTACCTAGCATGAGCTAGAATGCCATTTGCTTTCTAGCACTCAAACCTGCAATGGCCATGTGATGAGGACGTGGGCACAGCATGTGTTACTACCAGCAAGAGCTATGAGAAGGTGTAGTACAAGTTAGTGGATGGAAGCTAAGAAACTGGAACATGGCCTAGAAGAGAATGAGTGCTCCTGGCCCTGGGTCTTCCTTTCCCTTGTTTCTTGGCCATGAAAAATTCAATAAAATGAGGTGGTTAGTTTTGCTTTGCCATTTACCCTCACCATGATATTCTGTCCATCTCACCACAGAATGTAAATTCCAAACCCAAGAGCTAAAATAAAGCTTCTGTCTTTATAAGTTGCTTTCCCAGATACTTGTTATAATGAAAGAAAGCTCACTAATACATTCCCAATGATGTGGTTATAAAATACTAGAAAAGTCTGAAATTTTGTTGAACTTATAGACAATCGCTTGGTTACTGCCGAAATCTAACCATATGTGTACAGTTAATTAACAATGTCTATTATATAAAAAAAATTATATCCGAATTGTATTGTAAATTTTTATTGTTTGCTCCTAAGTCTTGAAATTATTCAAAGTTTCTCTAGGTAGAGAGTCCCCACTTACAATCCAAACTAAACTGAAGTCCCTACATCTGCTTCCTGTCAGGGTTAAGTTCATAAGAGCCCAGAGTCACTCTAGCCTATAAAAGGAATGACTCTGGTCTCCAACCATCTACTGGTTAACTGTAGATTTAAGGTAAACTTTGGAAACATAATAGTGTCGAACTTAAGCCTCTTTTGGCTTTATTCTTCTGGGAGTTTCCTTTGTATTCAGAAATTAAAATAGCAGAACTTGAAAGAGATAAATTGTAAAACATATTATGTTGGCTTTGTAAGTACACGATTGTATTCATAATTTACACATTGGCAATTTTTAACTATTACTTTTAGAGACAAGAATTAATCAAGTAAATGAAACATTACATCAGAAGAGTAGTTAAGTAACTGTTAGAACGTTTATAAACATTTTAGTTTTACTAGCATTGACTTATGATTATTTTACTAGCATGTCTCTATATACACAAAATTCAATAAAAGAGTTTCAATTACTCCATTTGTTTGCTATCAATCATTTATTTATTTCTGCTCATGATAAATACTGATAACAGACTGGGTACAGAAAAAATGGATAGTAAAAATGATTCAGTCCAGCTTAAGAATGAGCCAATTAATAAGCTCATGTAACCTTCCTTAGCAGACCTCTCTTACATCTGGTATCACTAACACCTTGAGGTCTCCAATGCTTTTTGTCCTTCATGGTTACAGCTTTACTCTTGGATTTTGGGGGTACTGTTGAGGATCAGGGATCCATCCCCTTCTGTGGCAGTCTCAGTTCAGACTGACACCTTTTAAACAAATTTGCATGTTCAGAAGTTGAGGCCTGCTATAGGTGGAGTTTTTCCTCAGTGTATGTTCATATCATCCCACAGCAGAGCAGGGGATTACAGGTAACAATCACAGACTCTTTTTCAGCATATACCTTAGCTGAAATTTTCACTTGGTCTTTTCCTAGTCAGTAATCTGCAGATTTTTTTTCCCAATCTGTCTATCCAACAGTTGCTCTTTTTCACCACAGATGTAGACAAGAGAGTTCAGAAGAAGCCACAACATAGCCTAAATGCTCTCTTGTCTTGAAATTACCTGTGCCAACTAATTAGTTCCTAATTATTTGATTTAATTTTCAGTTTAAGTGCTCAATTCTTAGCATCCATTCGTGAACGCATAATAATAATAGAAGCATTTTTACAGCTTTACTCATATATTGACCCTAGAACACAGATAGTAGGAGACTTCAATACTCTACTCAGTTGACATGTCATCCAGACAAAACTAAACAAAGAAATACCAGAGCTGACATCAAAAACCAAATGGATCTGACAAATATTTACAGAACGTTTCACTCAAATACAAAAGAATATACTTTCTTCTTTCCACATCATAGAACTTTCTCCTAAATTGATCACATACTTAGACACAAAGTCTGCACATACAAGAAAGTTGAAATAACTCTCTACATTCTTTCTGACTGTCACAAGAGAAGCCGGATACCAACAATAGAAAAATGAAACAAAAAACTAAAAGACAGAAAGCTTTACAAACTCATGGTAAAAGAACAGGTCACTACTGAATGAAAAGAAGTCAAGCCAGAAATTAAGAAAGAAATTAAACACTTTCTAGAATTGAATGAAAATGGTTACTCTACATGTTCACACTTAAAGGACACAATAAAGACAGTTCTCAGAGGAACTAAGTGCTTCACAGGGTTGTTAAGAGCTGCTATATTAGAAACTGTGAGCATACCTAAAAGCTATAGAATAAAAGAGAAATCACAACCAAAAGAAGGAGATGGCAAGAAATAACCAAAGTCAGGGCTGAAGTAAATAAAATTGGAACAAATACAAAGAATCAATGTAACAAAAGGTTGATTTTTTGACAAAATCAGCAAGATTGACAAAACTCTTAGTCAAATTAAATAAAAGACAGAGAGAAAATATCCAAAGTACCATAATTAGAAATGAAAACAGAGAGATAACAACAGAAACTGAGAAAATCCAGGGAATCATAAGGAAATATATTAAAAACTTGCACTCCACAAAATTGGAAAATCTTTTTAAAAAATAATTTTCTTTTTCTAAATTTCATTTATTTTACTGGATATTTTATGTGTTTAAATTTCAAGTTATGCCCTTTCCCAGTTCAACCCCTTTGCCATCACTCTTAATGCTCCCCTTCCCATCCACCCACTATGCTTCACTACACTGGCATTCCTCTACATTAGGAAATGAGCCTTCACAAGACAAAGGTCTTCTCTTCCTTTTGATACCAGTCGATGCAATCCTCTGCTACATATGCAGCTGGATCCATGGGTCTCCCCACATGTACTCTTCTCTATGCCCTAGAGCACTAAGGTTACTGGATTATTCTGTATGTCCTGGGAATGGGAATTTACACCCCCAATGCTTAAACAACAAATACTATACAATCTCCATAGCCCAATTTGTACAAAGCCCTCAACAAATCTACTAAAAATCAGCAGTGTTTTCCAGATATACAGGTGTTTGCTTGAAAATCCAATTCAAATTTGTTCAGCACTTTTCTAAAGAGGACACCTCTACCACAATCTTCAAAAGCTTGTATTAGTCCCAACACTTGCAATTTTGTTTAATCAGTACACTTGTTAACATTTTCCAGATTGCACAGCACATCAGTAAAATTATTTGGATAACTGACATGGGGAAAAAGACACTAGAGAGCACACAATTCTGAAAGAACAAGCATAAAAGATATAGGTATTCTCTCCAGGAACAACTTATCTAAGAAAGTAGCATGGTGCTGGAAGTAGTTTGAAATATTTGAGGCTTATGAAAAACATGAAAGAGACACAAAATATCACTGAGCATGCTTTGTATCTGGGACATAACACTATTCTCCATCTGGAATATCAACCTCGTCTAAGATAAAGGTTCATGTCAGGATAAATGTAAGGTATTTGTTATCAAAGCTGATCATTCCCAGAACTGAGGTCAATTCCCAGAAATTGAGTTTAATTCTCAGAACCCTCATGATGGAAGAAGAAAACAACTTCTAAAAAATTGTCTTTTGACTTCTAAATGTCTGCCTTGGCATTGGTGCCCCCACGACAGTATAAATTGTAAAAATCCCAAAACATAGAAATGAATGCCAAATGAACATAACATGGCCAAATAATTTTCTGGCATGTTCAGAAAATTCAGAAAGAAGCTAAAACAAAAGCTATATAGGGGAGAAGATTAATTCTATCCAGTTTATATTTTTATTGGAAAACTCGCAAATATATCTATTGTTTATTCTCTCCAAATCTGTCTTCTTATTGGCTATGTTTGTGAATTGTGTCTATTCAAAATATGTCCTTAATATATGGTTTATAACTTCCCTTAAAACTGGGCTCACAAGCCTCTTGATTTTGCTCTTTTTGAATGATTACTATTTATTCAATTACATTACCTCTATGATTTAAATGCTCTTCTAAGCTGTAAAAGAAGTCTTTGGACAATAGTTTAAGACAAAGTCTGTGTTGTACATGTCAAGAAAGGGCATGTGTCCTGTATGTATGTCCAGCCTTCTCCAGACTTCGTGGTTTACAGATTTAAAATCTATAAATTATGTGGATAAACTCACACAGAACACACACACAGAGAGAGAGAGAGAGAGAGAGAGAGAGAGAGAGAGAGAGAGAGACAAAGACAGAGACAGAGACAGAGAGAGAAAATATTCTAATTAAAAAGTGCCATGCCACTCTAGAAAATAACTGCCACAGGTTTCACAGCTCTGTGCAAACACTAGCCAACACAAGAAACCCACGTTATACCATGAGCTGCCAGCATTTTAACTAATTCCACATTTGCAATGTGTTGTTTACATTGCAAATAGAGAGTAAAATCCTCTAGCAAAAATAATTGTATAATATTTTTACTATGAACAAGGTATAATAAGACCACAGTTTTAAAATGTCAAATAAATCACTCAATCACAATCTACTATTTTCAGTCTACCCCCATGTAGACTCATTCTGGGGTCTCTGCCCTCCAGTGTTTCCTCTCAACTGCCCCTCAGGTTTAAGTTTTTGGGGATGCATACTAGACCTTGGACCAGGTGAGGAGCTGGGTTACACATCCCTAGGCTCCACTGCGGGTGCAGGCAAATTCTGAAAAGGACCCATGGCTCAGCACCTCAGGTCACTATGAGATAGGTAAAAAGGTATTACAGTCCTAGAAACATAAATCTTTTTCACTCGCCCTTCCAGATGAGCACATGGACCCCATACAGTCCTGAGGTCCCATTCTTTTCACAGGGCTACATCCCTTTCCAGCACCCTGAACTTCCACATTAGCCAGCCATGCCCTTGCATTCAGCTATGCCCCTAAAACAACCACTTCTCAGGCAAAAAGATCTTACCCAGAATTGTCAAAGATATTCCTATCTCAATTTGTGGAAGAGACTGGGGTATCATCCTCAACTAAAACCTTGCACCTTGTGGATCATTTTCTCCCGACCGCCAAACTGCACAACACCAAATGTGGCATTTTTCCTGAGCATACTGGTCACCAAGAGAGGTTGGAGTGGGTGGGTGGGAGTGGGAGCATCCTCAAAGAGGCAAGAGGAGTGGGGAGGGGATGTGGGAGAAGGAGAATGGAGATAACACTTGAAATGTAAATACATAAAATATCCAAGAAACATAAAATCAATTAAGTAAATAAATAAATATTTTTTAAAAAGAGCTTAGGAGTCAAATGAATGACTCCTGTGATGATTTACTAAGTAAATCATATAGAGATGAATCTTAAAAAAGACTTCATTTTAGGAGAATGTTAATTTCCATTATTCATAATTAATAATCCCTAAACACAAATTGTTAATGAATAAAAATGTATACTACATGGTATTTTATTGTTATTTGGTTGGTTGGTTGGTTGGTTTCGGTGAGGAGTTAGACATCAGGAAGAATGGCAGTATGAGGATGTACAAACAATGACTTTAATATATGTGCTGGGTAGTTTTTGTCAACATGGCACAAACTAGAGTCACCAGGAATAAGAAACCCCAGTCGAGGAATTATGTCCATCAGATTGTTTTTTTTTTTTTTGCAGGTCTGTGGAGCATTTAATTCATGACTGATATGGAGGGTACTGCCAAATGTGTGTGCCACCCCTTGGCAGGAGGTCCTGGTTTCTCTAAAGCACACCCGGACAATATGGAAAGCAGGGCAGCAACCAATGTAACTCCATGTTCTCCTCTTCATTCCAGTCTAAAGTTACTGTGTAAGCATTCCTTCATGATAGCCTAGCTTGTGAGATGAAATAAACTCTTTTTTCTCACCTTCCTTACTTCTAGCCAGTTTTTCTTAAAGCAACAGAGCATCAAGCTATTCCATGTATCAAGACTTAGATGTACACTTGGCACCATCAGAGCCCAGTTCTTCCACCAAAGCAAATACTGAGTATCCAAACACACCGGAAAAGAAAGATTTGGATTTAAAATTAGATCTCATAATGATAGAGGACTTTAAGAAGGACACAAATAACTCCCTTAAAGACATACAGAACACAAGAAGAACAAGTAGAAACCCTTGAAGAAGAAACACAAAAATCCCTTAAAATACAAACAAGTGAAGGAATTGAACAAAATCATCCAAAATTTAAAAATGAAACTAGAAACAATAAAGAAAGCAAAAAGGAAGACAATCCAGGAGATAGAAAACCTAGGAAAGAGATCAGCAGCCACAGATGCAAGCATCACCAACAGACTGCAAGAGATAGAAGAGAGAATCTCAGGGGCAGAAGATACCATTAAAAACATCATCACAATTGTCAAAGATAATGAAAAATGCAAAAAGCTCCTATCCCAAAACATTCAGAAAATCCGGGACACAATGAGAAGATCAAACCAAAGGATAATAGGTATAGAAGAGTGCAAAGCTTCCCAAGTAAAAGGACCAGTAAATATCTTCAAAAAATTATGGAAGAAAACTTCACTAACCCAAAGAAAGAGATGCAATAAGCATCAACATAAAAGAAGCCTACAGAACTCCAAATAGATTGGGCCAGAAAAGAAATTCTTCCCATCACATAATAGTCAAAACATCAAATGCACAAAACAAAGAAAGAATATTAAAGGCAGTAAGGGAAAACGGTCAACTAACATATAAAGGTAGACCAATCAGAATTACACCAGACTTCTCACCACAGATTATGAAAGCCAGAAGATCTTGGGCAGATATCATATGGAACTTAAGACAACACAAATGCCAGCCAAGGCAACTATATCCAGCAAAAACTTCAATTAACATAGATGGAGAAACCAAGATATTCCATGATAAAACCAAACTTACACAATATATTTCTACAAATCCAGCCCTACAAAGGATAAGAGTTAGAAAACTCCAAAACAAGGAGGGAAACTACACCTTAGAAAAAGTAAAAAACTAAAAGAAGAGAGACACACAAACATAATTCCACCTCTAACAACAAAATAATAGGAAACAACAATCAGTATTCCTTAATATCTCTCCAAATCAATGGACTCAATTCCCCAATAAAAAGACATAGACTAACAGACTGGATATGGAAAGAGGAACCAGAATTTTGCTGCATACAGAAAACACACCTCAGTGACAAAGATAGCCACTATTTCAGAGTATAAAGCTGGAAAACAATTTTCCAAGCAAATAATCCAAAAAACAAGCTGGAGTACACATTTTAATATTGAATAAAATCGACTTTCAACTGAAAGTCATCCAGAAAAATAAGGAAGGACACTTCATATACATCAAAGGAATAATCCACCAAGATGAACTCTCAATCCTGAATATGTATGCTCCAAATGCAGGGGTACCTACATTCATAAAACAAACCTTACTAAAGCTCAAATCACATATTACACCTCACAAACTAATAGTAGCAGATTTCAATACCTCACTCTCATCAATCGACAGATCGTGGAAAGAGCAATTAAACAGACATACAGAAACTGACAGAAGTTATGAACCAAATGGATTTAACAGATATTTATAGAACATTTCATCCTAAGACAAAAGAATATACCTTCTTTTCAGCACCTCATGGTCCTTTCTCCAAAACTGACCATATACTGAGTCACAAAACAGGCCTCAACAGATACAAGAAGATTGAAATAACCCCATACATGTTATCACCATAATCTAAGGCTCGTATTTAATAACAACAAAAACGACAGAAAGCCTGCATATACATGGAAGTTGAGCAATGTTTTACTCAATGGTCAAGGAAGAAATGAAGAAAGAAATTAAAAACTTTTTAGAATGTAATGAAAATTAGGGCACAACATACCCAAACTTATGGGACACAATGACAGCAGTGCTAAAAGGAAAACTCATAGTTGGGTACCTACAAAAGAAACAGGAGAGAGACTACACCAGCAGCTTGACAGCACACCTAAAATCTCTAGAACAAAAAGAAGCAAATACACCCAAGAGGAGTAGATGACAGGAAATAATCAAACTCAGGGCTCAAATCAACCAAACTATACAAAGAGTCAACAAAACCAGGAACTGGTTCTTTGAGAAAATCAACAAGATAGATAAACCCTTAGCCTGACTATACAAAGGGCATAGAGAGTGTATCTAAATTAACAAAATCAGAAATGACATACGAGAAATAACAATAGATTCTGAGGAAATTCAAAAGATCGTCAGATCCTACTACAAAACCCTATATTCAAGAAAACTGGAAAATCTGGATGAAATACACAATTTTCTAGATACATAACAGGTACCAAAATTAAATCAGGATTAGATAAATCATCTAAACAGGCCCAAAACAACTAAAGAAATAGAAGCAGTCATTAAAAATCTCCCAACCAAAAAATGCTCAGTACCAGATGGGTTTAGTGTAGAATTTTATGAGAACTTCATAGAAGACTTTACACCAATACTGGCCAAACTGTTTCACAAAATAAAAACAGAAGAAACACTATACAATTCCTTCTATGAAACCACAATTAAGCTTATACCTGAACCACACAAAGACCCAACAAAGAAAGAGAACTTCTCACCAATTCCCCTTATGAATATTGATGTAAAAATACTCAATAAAATTCTCGCAAACCAAATCCCAAAACACATAAAAATGATCATCCATCAGGATCAATGAGGTTTCATCCCAGGAATGCAGGAATGGTTCAATATACAGAAATCCATCAACATAATCAACTATGTGAACAAACTCAAAGAAAAAACCCACATGATCATTTCATTAGATGCTGAGAAAGCATTTGACATAATTCACCAGCATGAATCATTGGCTCCAGATCCAGCTAAATGTCTCTAAGATGATATATTTCAATAGCAAGAAATGAAATGCATAAATCTGATGGGGACTTTGTGTACCCTTGCTACTCAGTGAGGAGCATTGGTCCATGTAGACTTTTACCCGATAGGAGAGAAATCAGATGAGTACCAGGACCCCACATCCAGTACATCCTTCCTTCCCTATCTGCTGGAGGGAATAGGAGCAGGGGCAGTCAGTCCAGCTATTTGTAGCAGGGTTTTCACAAAGATCATCTCAAAACATTCCACAGGTATTCACCTCATAGAAGACAAAACTGAGTCCTTGAGATGCTCTGTACCTTGCTTTTTTGGACAGATCAGTTTTGGTTGGGACAGTGTTTTAAGTTCTACCCAGTAAACCTTTTGACCATATGTGACCAGTGCACCTGGCTTCTTTGGAGACTCAGAGGCCAAATCCAGATCTCTCATTGGCTGTCCTTTCTCTTCTAATATTTTCAGACTCTTTTGGACATATGCTATTGTGGAGGTTTACTTTCAGCATGTATGCATTTAGTCTCATGTAAACATATGTGAGTTGTCGTGCAAGAATTAGGTGCATATGTTTAGACATTTTGGTGAGAAATTCTTTACCTCCTTTGCTTCTAGGGCCTGATTTCTGGAAAGTAACAGGGCATCCGTGAGAAATCATTAACTTGTAGTCAGAGGTGACAGAAGAGACAATAATGATGTCATTGTAGCGACTGTCACACTGGAAGACACTAAATTTTATATCTGGCTCATTAGTCCTGATTCCACTAAAAAAAATAAGCCTACTGTTATCTGCCAGGGTTACAGGTCTTGGGCTTGGGGAATGTGCAACTCTTGGCCAGCTTCTTCATTGATCCATAATATTTCTTCTCTTGTAGGTCCCTGACCACATCCTGAAGTTCATTTCCACTTCGCAATCTCAGGACCTTCACACTCAGCACTAGTCAAGAGATGGAGGATAACATGTCACACCACCCTTCTGCTGGGAGACCAGCAGGCCATTGCATGACCTTTAAAGGATCATAGAGGCTCTACACAGGATCAGAAAGACATGTTGTGAATAACAATGAAATGGTTTCTATTCCATCATCTACCTATAGACTACCATCCTCACTTCTCAGCAGTATCTGGAGATAACAGACCCCCTGTGAAAGCCTTTCAGGAGATGAGATCCCCAATTCATTTTCATGCTTTCTACAGTGCAGGACGGTCATCTATGTCCTCTTGGATTACGAAGGAAACTGGCCTTATCAGATGAGGAACGTGTCTCAGTAGAGTCTTGAGAAGGGAACGCACATCTGTTGGGCCTCTAGACTAGATCTGAGAAAGGCAATGTCCATGGTCCAATTATGCCTGGCTACAACTAACCTGAAGAGGGTGAACTGGAGGTCATCCTATTAGACAATTTCTCACTGAAAAATTCTATTTAAATACTGAAGTATTCAAGAATCCCAACATAACTTACGTAAATTGTCATTAAGAAAACTTTGACACTTGGTTGATAGAAATGTAAAGTTGTTAACATGAGGGAACTTTTGCACTTCATCTATAGACTGAGCCAAATCTAGTTTGATGCTCAAATACCAAATGTAACAAATTACTGGAAGAGGGCAGAAAAGATTCCTCAAGACCCTGCACTTCTGGTTCTAGCACTTTCCACACAAAGCCTCCAAGAAACAGAAAGTGCTACAAGGAAGGAACAAAGACTGAACACATGAGATTGACCACAAAAACCAGCAACAGATCACCTAATTCAAGTCAGCTAGTTCTGTCAAAGGCACACAGGCAAATCAAGGCAGATAACATTGTTTATCCACAAGGGTTGCAAAAGAAGCATAAAAAAGCAAGTAGGAAAGCCATTGAAATAATGAACACTGTCACCAATATTACACTGTCCCAAAATCTAAACACTATAGTGTTCATATAAAAGTTACCTAAGAGAATTACCTAACTGTGACGTTGTGAAGAGGATTATTCAGTAACAACATAACACAGAAAAGGTGAACTATGGACACAGGAGCTCTGCATTTACCAGACAAGAAAATACAGAATGTGGAGCCTGGCTTGTTCAAACACCTCCTTAGGACATCTAGAGTGAGCCTCATCACTGCAACACCCAGGTGCCACAATTTCCTATCCTATGCCAAGATACTGATTTACTACTTAGCAGTACCAAGGGAATGCCCTGGCAGACAGGCAGATGTGCTGTGTTTACTGCTGTTTTACACTCAAGACTCCCTTATCTACTTCCAAGATTTCTCCACAAGAATGTGGGATAGAAGAATGTTGTCCCTACCAGCTCTTACTGTTAGCTTTGCTTTTGACTTCCAAATACCTCAGGAAAGTAGAAGAGTGAGGTAAAAGATGGGAAAGACATGGAACATTCTGTAGCTTGAGTGTCTCAATGCTGCTTCTCCTAGAAAACAGAAAGCCTAGAGCTGCACGTGTCCTATGAATTCTCTATACACACTGCTAGTTATCAACCCGTGCAGACATCCTCCTGCTCCCCCACAAAGACTTCAAGTTACCAGGCTCTGCTGGTCACAGCACAGCTCCAACACTATAGGTACCAGCCCATGCAAATACTTGTGGCCCTATACCACATATACCTCTAGATATTAGGTCTTAACTGAGACCTTTTTCCACGCACACACAAACACATACCAAAACTCCACAAACATTACAATGTATCAGGTATGGATGCCTCTCTCTCCACCACTCTATTCAATACATACCAGCAAGTCAGGACTTGACACATATGTCCTCCAGCTGCTCTGCTCAAATACCATTAGTAGTATTTGCCCCAGCTTGAAGTCCCATCACCCAAAACCATCTCCTCAAATGTATTGCTCATCTAGAACCAGCTGAATATTTCCCCACAAAGCCCCACGTAACATACTCTATGACAAGCCTTTCTGTTCACCAACCATGCAGTTCTACATGAACTGTGTATCAGCAGTTGTTAGGCACCCTCCATAACCCCACATACTGAACCATTTCTTGGGGCCCTACTAGACACAAAGGTCATCTCATTGCCACCCAAAGCACACTGCTATTTAATGGACCATGCTAGGTAATACCCTGCTATAACCTTGCAGCACAAATGGAAGTGCACCTACATTCATAAAAGTAACTTTACTAAGCTCAAAGAACACATTGCAACTCACAATAATAGTGGGAGACTTCATCAACCCACTCTAATAATGGACATAACATGGAAAGAGAAACTAAACAGACACAGAGAAACTAACAGATGTTATGAACCAAATGGATTTAACATATCTATAAACATTTCATCCAAAAAAAAAAAAAAGAATAGACCACCTTTGCAGCACCTCATGGTACCTCCTCCAAAACTGACCATATAATCAGACACAAAACAGGACTCAACAGATACAAGAAGATTGAAATAATCCCATGTTCCCTATCAGATCACCATGGACTAAAGCTGGCCTTCAATAAGAGCAAAAATGATAGAAAGCCCACATACACATGGAAGCTGAACAACACTCTACCCGATGGTAATTTGGTCAAGGAAAAAATAAAGAAATTAAAGACTTTATAATTTAATGAAAACGAAGGCACAACATAACCAAACTAATGAGAAACAATGAAAGCAGTGCTGTGGAAAACTCATAGATCTGAGGGCCTCTAAAAGAAAACTGGAGGGAGCATACACTAGCAGCTTGACAGCACACCTAAAAGTTCTAGAACAAAAAGAAGCAAATGCGACCCGCGGATCCCGGCCCGCAGCAGCTCTCTGCTCCCAAACCCCGTGTGAGAGAGATCTCACCGCCTGGTCAGGTGGGCACTCCTGAGGCTGCAGAGCGGAGGAGACCACCAACACTGCCCACCCCTGCCCACATCCCTGGCCCAAGAGGCAACTGTGTAAGGCCTCTGGGTTCCCGTAGGGGAGGGCCCAGGTGCGGCAGGACCCCTGCGACTGAGACACCGCCCGGAACCTGAAGGAAACAGACCGGATAAACAGTTCTCTGCACCCAAATCCCGTGGGAGGGAGAGCTAAACATACAGAGAGGCAGACACGACTGGGAAACCAGAAGAAACTGCACTCTGCACACACATCTCGGACGCCAGAGGAAAACACCAAACGCCATCTGGAACCCTAGTGCACGGAAGCTCCCAGAAAGGGCGGCGCATATCTTCCTGGTTGCTGCCGCCACAGAGAGCTCCTGGGCAGCACCCCGTGAGCAAACTTGAGCCTCGGGACCACAGGTAAGACAAACTTTTCTGCTACAAGTGACCTGCCTGGTGAATTCAAGACACAGGCCCACAGGAACAGCTGAAGACCTGTAGAGAGGAAAAACTACACGCCCGAAAGCAAAACACTCTGTCCCCATAACTGGCTGAAAGAAAACAGGAAAACAGGTCTACAGCACTCCTGACACACAGGCTTATAGAACAGTCTAGCCACTGTCAGAAATAGCAGAACAAAGTAACACTAGAGATAATCTGATGGCGAGAGGCAAGCGCAGGAACCCAAGCAACAGAAACCAAGACTACATGGCATCATTGGAGCCCAAGTCTCCCACCAAAATAAACATGGAATATCCAAACACAGCAGAAAAGCAAGATCTAGTTTCAAAATCATATTTGATCATGATGCTGGAGGACTTCAAGAAAGACGTGGAGAACTCCCTTAGAGAACAAGTAGAAGCCTACAGAGAGGAATCGCAAAAATGCCTGAAAGAATTCCAGGAAAACATAAATAAACAAGTAGAAACCCATAGAGAGGAGACACAAAAATCCCTGAAAGAATTCCAGGAAAATACAATCAAACAGTTGAAGGAATTAAAAATGGAAATAGAAGCAATCAAGAAAGAACACACGGAAACAACCCTGGACATAGAAAATCAAAAGAAAAGACAACGAGCTGTAGTTACAAGCTTCACCAACAGAATACAAGAGATGGAAGAGAGAATCTCGGGAGCAGAAGATTCCATAGAAATCATTGACTCAACTGTCAAAGATAATGTAAAGCAGAAAAAGCTACTAGGCCAAAACATACAGGAAATCCAGGACTCAATGAGAAGATCAAACCTAAGGATAATAGGTATAGAAGAGAGTGAAGACTCCCAGCTCAAAGGACCAGTAAATATCTTCAACAAAATCATAGAAGAAAACTTCCCTAACCTAAAGAAAGAGATACCCATAGGCATACAAGAAGCCTACAGAACTCCAAATAGATTGGACCAGAAAAGAAACACCTCCCGTCACATAATAGTCAAAACACCAAACACACAAAATAAACAAAGAATATTAAAAGCAGTAAGGGAAAAAGGTCAAGTAACATATAAAGGCAGACCTAGCAGAATCACACCAGACTTTTCGCCAGAAACTATGAAGGCCAGAAGATCCTGGACAGATGTCATACAGACCCTAAGAGAACACAAATGCCAGCCCAGGTTACTGTATCCTGCAAAACTCTCAATTAACATAGATGGAGAAACAAAGATATTCCATGACAAAACCAAATTTACACAATATCTTTCTACAAATCCAGCACTACAAAGGATAATAAAGGGAAAAGCCCAACATAAGGAGGCAAGCTATACCCTAGAAGAAGCAAGAAACTAATCGTCTTGGCAACAAAACAAAGAGAAGAAAAGCACACAAACATAACCTCACATCCAAATATGAATATAACAGGAAGCAATAATCACTATTCCTTAGTATCTCTCAACATCAATGGCCTCAACTCCCCAATAAAAAGACATAGATTAACAAACTGGATACAAAACGAGGACCCTGCATTCTGCTGCCTACAGGAAACACACCTCAGAGACAAAGACAGACAGTACCTCAAAGTGAAAGGCTGGAAAATAACTTTCCAAGCAAATGGTCAGAAGAAGCAAGCTGGAGAAGCCATTCTAATATCAAATACAATCATCCACCATGATCAAGTCGGCTTCAACCCAGGCATGCAGGGATGGTTTAATATACGGAAAACCATCAACGTGATCCATTATATAAACAAACTGAAAGAACAAAACCACATGGTCATTTCATTAGATGCTGAGAAAGCATTTGACAAAATTCAACACCCCTTCATGATAAAAGTCCTGGAAAGAATAGGAATGAAAGGCCCATACCTAAACATAGTAAAAGCCATACACAGCAAACCAGTTGCTAACATTAAACTAAATGGAGAGAAACTTGAAGCAATCCTACTAAAATCAGGGACTAGACAAGGCTGCCCACAGTCTCCCTACTTATTCAATAGACTTCTTGGAGTTCTAGCCAGAGCGATCAGACAACAAAAGGAGGTCAAGGGGATACAGATCGGAAAAGAAGAAGTCAAAATATCACTATTTGCAGATGATATGATAGTTTATTTAAGTGATCCCAAAAGTTCCACCAGTGTACTACTAAAGGTGATAAACAACTTCAGCAAAGTGGCTGGGTATAAAATTAACTCAGATAAATCAGTAGCCTTCCTCTACACAAAAGAAAACAAGCCGAGAAAGAAATTAGGGAAACGACACCCTTCATAATAGACCCAAATAATATAAAGTACCTCGGTGTGACTTTAACCAAGCAAGTAAAAGATCTGTACAATCAGAACGTCAAGACTCTGAAGAAAGAAATTGAAGAAGACCTCAGAAGATGGAAAGGTCTCCCATGCTCATGGATTGGCAGGATTAATATAGTAAAAATGGCCATTTTACCCAAAGCAATCTACAGATTCAATGCAATCCCCATCAAAATACCAATCCAATTCTTCAAAGAGTTAGACAGAACAATTTGCAAATTCATCTGGAATAACAAAAAACCCAGGATAGCTAAAACTATCCTCAACAATAAAAGGACTTCAGGGGGAATCACTATCCCTGAACTCAAGCAGTATTACAGAGCAATAGTGATAAAAACTGTATGGTATTGGTACAGAGACAGACAGATAGACCAATGGAATAGAATTGAAGACCCAGAAATGAACCCACATACCTATGGTCACTTGATTTTTGACAAAGGAGCCAAAACCATCCAATGGAAAAAAGATAGCATTTTCAGCAAATGGTGCTGGTTCAACTGGAGGTCAACATGTAGAAGAATGCAGATTGATCCATGCTTATCACCCTGTACAAAGCTTAAGTCCAAGTGGATCAAGGACCTCCACATCAAACCTGATACACTCAAACTAATAGAAGAAAAACTAGGGAAGCATCTGGAACACATGGGCACTGGAAAAAAATTCCTAAACAAAACACCAATGGCTTATGCTCTAAGATCAAGAATCGACAAATGGGATCTCATAAAACTGCAAAGCTTCTGTAAGGCAAAGGACACTGTGGTTAGGACAAAACGGCAACCAACAGATTGGGAAAATATCTTTACCAATCCTACAACAGATAGAGGCCTTATATCCAAAATATAAAAAGAACTCAAGAAGTTAGACCGCAGGGAGACAAATAACCCTATTAAAAAATGGGGTTCAGAGCTAAACAAAGAATTCACAGCTGAGGAACGCTGAATGGCTGAGAAACACCTAAAGAAATGTTCAATGTCTTTAGTCATAAGGGAAATGCAAATCAAAACAGCCCTGAGATTTCACCTCACACCAGTGAGAATGTCTAAGATCAAAAACTCAGGTGACAGCAGATACTGGCGAGGATGCAGAGAAAGAGGAACACTCCTCCATTGTTGGTGGAATTGCAGACTGGTACAACCATTCTGGAAATCAGTCTCGAGGTTCCTCAGAAAATTGGACATTGAACTACCTGAGGATCCAGCTATACCACTCTTGGGCATATACCCAAAAGATGCCCCAACATATAAAAAAGACACATGCTCCACTATGTTCATAGCAGCATTATTTATAATAGCCAGAAGCTGGAAAGAACCCAGATGCCCTTCAACAGAGGAATGGATACAGAAAATGTGGTACATCTACACAATGGAATATTACTCAGCTATCAAAAACAACGGCTTTATGAAATTCGTAGGAAAATGGTTGGAACTGGAAAATATCATGCTGAGTGAGCTAACCCAATCACAGAAAGACATACATGGTATGCACTCACTGATAAGTGGCTATTAGCCCAAATGCTTGAATTACCCTTGAGTCCTAGAACAAATGAAACTCAAGACGGATGATCAAAATGTGAATGCTTCACTCCTCCTTTAAAAGAATACCCTTACAGCCACCCAATTGGACTAGATGGATGAAGCAAAGAAGTGCAGACCGACAGGAGCCGGATGTAGATCGCTCCTGAGAGACACAGCCAGAATACAGCAAATACAGAGGCGAATGCCAGCAGCAAACCACTGAACTGAGAATAGGTCCCCTATTGAAGGAATCAGAGAAAGAACTGGAAGAGCTTGAAGGGGCTCGAGACCCCAAAAGTACAACAATGCCAAGCAACCAGAGCTTCCAGGGACTAAGCCACTACCTAAAGACTATACATGGACTGACCCTGGACTCTGACCCCATAGGTAGCAATGAATATCCTAGTAAGAGCACCAGTGGAAGGGGAAGCCCTGGGTCCTGCTAAGACTGAACCCCCAGTGAACTAGTCTATGGGGGGAGGGCGGCAATGGTGGGAGGGTTGGGAGGGGAACACCCATAAGGAAGGGGAGGGGGGAGGGGGATGTTTGCCCGGAAACCGGGAAAGGGAATAACACTCGAAATGTATATAAGAAATACTCAAGTTAATAAAAAAAAAAAAAAAAAAAAAAAAAAACCACTGGCATCAGGAAATTTAAGGACAAATAGACGGAACTAGAAAAGACCGTCCCAAGTGAGGTAACCTAGACCCAGAAAGACAAACATGGTATGTCCTCATAAGTGGGTGTGTGCCATACAATACAGGATAACCACGCTATACTCCACTAACCCAAAGAAGCTAAGTAGCAAGGAGAACCCAAGGGAAGATGCTTGAGTCTCACTTAAAAGGGGAAATAAAATAGACATTGCAGGTGAATGAAGGGAAGGAATGTGGTGAGAGATCAGGTAGGGATCAAGACAGAAGGAGAGAGCACTGGGAGAGACAAGTGGTTGAGGTGGAGGGGTCATCTCTGGAATGAGAAAGCTAGAACAATGGAACCTACTAGGAATCTATGAGGTGACCTAGGTAAGACGCCCAGCAATGGGGATATGGAGCCTGAAAGGCCACTTCCTGTAACCAGACAAGACTTCCAGTGGAGAGATGAGAGCAACAACCCAGCCATAACACCTTTGACCCACAATTTTTCCTGCCTACGAGATGGATTAAAAAGTGTGTGGACTTTAGCCGAAATACCCCACAAAGGGGGAACAGAACCTGTAGAGGCCACATTCAGTGGATAGACATGGCCCTGGTTAAAGGATGGGGCCACCTACACACCTCAAAAATATTAATTAATCCAGAATTCCTCCTGTCAAAAGGAAATGCAGGGACAAAGAGTTGAGCAGAAACTGAAGAAAAGGCCATCCAGAGACTGACCCACCTGGGGATCCAAACCCAGACACTGTTGCTGATGACAAGAAGGACTTACTGACAGGAACCTGGTATAGCGGTCCCCTGAGAGGCTCTGCCAGAGCCAGACGAATATGGATGTGGATGTACACAGCCAAACATTGGACTGAGCATGGGGACCCCAATGGAGAAGTTAGGGGAAGAACTGTAGGAGTTGAAGAGGTTTGCAACCTCATAGGAAGAACAACAATATCAATCAACCAGACCCCCCAAAGCTCCCAGGGACTAAACCACCAACCAAAGAGTACAGGGGCACCACGGGGGGCATGGCTCCAGATGGCTATGTAACAGAGGATGGCCTTATCTGGCATCACTGGGAGGGGAGCCCCTTGGTCCTGTGGAGGCTTGATGACCCAGGATAGGGGAATGCTAGGACACTGAGGCTGGAGTGGGTAGGCAGGTGAGGGAGCACTCTCATAGAGGCAGAGGTTAGGAATGGCCAAGTAACCATGCCATGAGAAAGTCCACTCATGACGCTGCCACTGATATTCTGCTATGCTTGCAAACAGGAGCCTAGCATACCTGTCATCTGAGAGGCTTTACCCAACAGCTGATGGAAATGGATGAAGATACCCACAGCTTGGTATCTCGGGGAATCTGTGGGAGAGAGGAAGGAAGGATTGAAGGAGCCAGAGAGGTCAAGGTCATCACAAGAAAACCTACAGAATCAACTAACCTGAGCCTATAGGGGCCCACAGAGACTGAACCACCAACCAGAGAATATGCATGGGAAGGGCATAGGCCCCCTTCACATATGTAACAGTTTTGCAGCTTGATCTTCATGTGGAATCTCTAACAGCAGCGGCAGGGGCTGTCTGTGACTCTGCCGCCTGCCTTTGGATCCCTTTCTCCTTACTGGACTGCCTTGCCTAGCTCCAATAGAAGAAAAGGCACCTAGTCCTACTGCTTAATATACCAACGTGGGATAACTGACATGGGAGGTCTCCCCTTCTCTGAGGAGACAGAGAGGGAAAATGGAGGAAGGGATATGAGAGGGAGGGATGGGAGAAGAGGAGAGAGGGGAAGCTGTGATTGGGATGTAAAGCTAACAAATAAATTAATTAAAAAGAAGAACATGAAATTGGGAGGGAGGCGAGATGGGGGTGGATCTGAGAGGGGTTGGAGAAGGGGTCAATATGATCAAAACACAATATATGGAATCTGAGGTAATTAATACAATAGTTTTCTGGATCAGAGAGAGAGAGAGAGAGAGAGAGAGAGAGAGAGAGAGAGAGAGAGAGAGAGAGAGAGAGAGAGAGAGAACATTCTTTTTTGCAATGCTGGAATCTAACCCAGGACCTTGCACCGTACAATTGAGCTACGTCCACTCCCTAAGATCTTCTAAAATACTGAGCTGATCCCATGCTCCCTGACATTCTCGTTAAGTGGTATAGAATGTGGCGTCTGAACAACAGAGTGTTTGAAAGCTCCGTAGCTGGCTCTAATGTGCAGCCCAGCCTGGAAATCACTGTCTTAGCCCCTTCCCTTGGGTGGAACCCAGAACAGGTAGGAGGAGCGAACTGACAAGGTTTAGGTTTTGAGCCAGATCAACTCTGGCTACTTCTGAGACTCCTCGGAGAGCACTTTAAACACAAATGAAACTCAGACTCCACCTCTCAAAGATTCATTTCATCCAACTGGGTTGGCCTGATCTTTGGTGGCTTAAAAATCTCCCCGAAAATGTACTTTTGAAAGGAAATTCTGCACCCACCTCTCTTTGCCATAGGTCATTCATGTTGTAAAACTTTAGTGCCCAGAAGTTCATTTCTTGATCCCTCTATAATAGTTCGGAGATATTGATCCCCAGAGTAAGAAGATTCTCAGAAGTTCACTTTCATCGCAGAAATGTGACCGATGGTGAGGGCGAAGTGGCCTTCTTCTCCAGAACTTCCCCACAGAAGGTGCCTGACATTTTCCACTTCCACTGCCACCCCACTTCCCTCCATGACTCCTTGAGCCTTTGCACTCACTCTGCCTCCCTTCCAGCCAGGAGAGTTTGACCTATAGTTGGCAAGAAGCATTCAGTCTGGAATTTGCCCTGTGAATGGGTTCCTCGTGGAAGAGAGAGCAGAAGACCATGACATTATCCCATGTGACATTTGACTGTTCTCCGCAATGCAGACCTGAGGTCGTTTCAAACCCACATCATAAACCAAGCACACATCATGACCTCATAGAGATCAGGCTCAGGCTAGAATGATGGTTTCAAATTGTGCTGCTTGGGCCATCTTATTAAAAAGAAATCACCAGGCCAAACTTTCTGCATTTTGGACAGAATACAGTGCACAGGTAGGAGTCCTGAGTCCAGAATAGCATTGAGGTTGAGAATTTCACATTATGCAATGACTGGCATCTACATGATCTGACCCTAAGAAAAGACAACATAAGAGAGCCATCTAGAAAATGTGCTCAGGCTTAGCTTTCTGGAGGATCCCTCCTCTGGATTCTCTACTAGTGTGGCCTTATGTCATCTACAACACACATGAGAATGGGTGGCGCAATCTAGCCATCAAAACAAAATGTATCACAATAAAATACTTGATGCTTTAAGTGAAAAAAAAAAAAAAAAAGAATACCCTTGGCAGGGAAGAGAGAGGCAAAGATTAAAACAGAGACTGAAGGAACTCCCATTCAGAGCCTGCCCCACATGTGGCCCATACATATTCAGCCACCCAATTAGACAAGATGGATGAAGCAAAGAAGTGCAGGCCGACAGGAGCCGGATGTAGATCGCTCCTGAGAGACACAGCCAGAATATAGCAAATATAGAGGCGAATGCCAGCAGCAAACCACTGAATTGAGAATAGGACCCCCATTGAAGGAATTAGAGAAAGAACTGGAAGAGCTTGAAGGGGCTCGAGACCCCATATGTACAACAATGCCAAGCAACCAGAGCCTTCAGGGACTAAGCCACTATCTAAAGACTATACATGGACTGACCCTGGACTCTGACCTCATAGGTAGCAAAGAATATCCTAGTAAGAGCACCAGTGGAAGGGGAAGCCCTGGGTCCTGCTAAGACTGAACCCCCAGTGAATAGACTGTTGGGGGGAGGGCGGCAATGGGGGGAGGGTTGGGAGGGGAACACCCATAAGGAAGGGGAGGGGGGAGGGGGATGTTTGCCCGGAAACCAAAGAATTATTATTAAGTATTAAATAAATAAAAAAACCTGAAAACAACAACAAAAAAATGTAAGTTAAAATTATCCAATAAAAAGATTCAAAGCCAAAAAAAAAAAAAAAAAAAAAAACCAAAGATATGATTTTAGGTTAGTTACCAAATGAGATTATGACTGTACAACTCAATCTAGCTAATTCCTCCCTGTTCAATTACAACCAATTTTAAATTCCTCATAAAAACCACTTTAGAATAACCACTTCTAGTCCCCCAAAAGTCCATGGAATTGGGACGACGACACCTCCATAACTTCTTCAAGCTGTACATGAGCGTTGAGATATCCTTGGGGGTAAGTGGTAGGAAGAATGAAGCAAATGCAGTAGCAAGACGTGTCCTGACTTGACCCAGCTGAAAGTCCTTGAGACCAGGAATCCAAGTAGGCACATTCTGTAAAATATAACTCTCAAAACAAAAGTTTACAATTGAGATATCTTTTGTTTGATTCTCCTGAATCAATTTTTCAGGTGGTCTCCCTCTATCAAATCTGATCAGTATGACTCTGAGCCTAATCACACTTTTTAAAAACACAAAGACAAAATCTTTCTCCCCAAATACTGTGTTCCTTAGTCTGTGAACAGAAAAGTTTGTATCTTGCACTCTCTCCCAGAGTAATAATATAACCATAAAACTCAAAGTCACACCCATTATGAAGATTAAACGATTTTTACAAAAGGAAGTAAGCTAAACAATGAGCCTGATAGGCTTTTGTATTCTATAATATCAGGAAATGAACCCAAAGTTCCTGTGGAGCCCATGTCAAGAAAATTGTGCTTCCTATTGTGGTAAATATCAAAAGTAACCACAAACCCTCGCTAGTCGGGATCCACGAGCCATATGGCCTTTAGTGGGGTAATTCATAAAATAAACCAAATACCTTTTATCAATTCCAATATCGATAAGCAACACATCAAACCAGGACTTTTGCCCAAAATATCTCAATCTGTTAAGTTCTCTTCTCGGAGCCACAGATTTTTATTTAACCTTAATAACTTCTATAATATATGTCTGCATTCATTCTCCCTGGTGTTACAGACATTTATCACAACTCTGTACTTGGAGTTAGTGACTAATTTTTCCCTATCTAAGTTCCAAACCGTGGATGAAAATCTCCACCTGATTCAGGTAATCTCTTGTTACCTTTTAATAGTACCTGTAATTAAGAAGTAGCTTGTCTAGCTAGGATTTCAACCCCAAATTCCCAAGGAGCCCAAGTTAAAAAGAATATGAGTTTCCTGAAAGCCTTTTAAACAACTTTCTTAAAAAAGCAGCTTTTAGCCAAGCAACCAGAGCTTCCAGGGACTAAGCCACTACCTAAAGACTATACATGGACTGACCCTGGACTCTGACCTCATAGGTAGCAATGAATATCCTAGTAAGAGCACCAGTGGAAGGGGAAGCCCTGGGTCCTGCTAAGACTGAACCCCCAGTGAACTAGATTGTTGGGGGGAGGGCGACAAGGGGGGGAGGATGGGGAGGGGAATACCCATAAAGAAGGGGAGGGGGGAGGGGGATGTTTGCCCAGAAACCGGGAAAGGGAATAACACTCCAAATGTATACAAGAAATACTCAAGTTAATAAAAAAAAAAAAAAAAAAAAAAAAAAAAAAAAAAAAAAAAAAAGCAGCTTTTAATCTCTAACTCTCTGAGCAGCCATTACTTTTCACACAGCAGGGGACCTATAGCCTGCCAGGCCAGGTGGCTTCCTGTTTCTTTGTTTGAATTAATGCCCTTAAGATATCACATGACTTAACATGGCTCTGGCCTCCTCTTACTTAGGAAATAAAAACTGTTTCTCAACTCTTAGGATTATTAGTGGATTTTGGCCCATCACATTGGTTCACCTGAGCAATTATCTGTTGTTGTAAAAATATAAAAAAAAAAAAATCAAAAAAATATTGTCTTTTATCCCACTTGGTCCTACACCTCGGTGTCCCAAGATATCTGGTAGATATCTTGGCGGAAACACATCCCAGCCATGCACTTTGCAGTTTGTACTCTACCCCAGATTGCAGATTGCAGTTGTACCAGTCTGCAATCCCACCAACAATGGAGGAGTGTTCCTCTTTCTCCACATACTCGCCAGCATCTGCTGTCACCTGAGTTTTTGATCTTAGCCATTCTCACTGTTGTGAGGTGAAATCTCAGGGTTGTTTTGATTTGCATTTCCCTTATGACTAAAGATGTTGAACATTTCTTTAGGTGTTTCTCAGCCATTCCGCATTCCTCAGCTATGGACTCTTTGTTTAGCTCTGAACCCCATTTTTTAATAGGGTTATTTGTCTCGCTGCGGTCTAACTTCTTGAGTTCTTTGTATTTTTGGATATAAGCCCTCTATCACTTGTAGGATTGGTAAAGTTTTTTCCCAATCTGTTGGTTGCCGTTTTGTCCTAACAACATTGTCCTTTGCCTTCCAGAAGCTTTGCAGTTTTATGAGATCCCGTTTGTCGATTTCTGCTCTTAGAGCATAAGCCATTGGTGTTTTGTTCAGGAAATTTTCTCCAGTGCCCATGTGTTCGAGATTCTTCGGGTTGGGAGATTTTTAATCACTGCTTCTGTTTACCAATCTTTATTTAAAGATCTGCTTACTGATCTTTATTTAAATTTGGTAAGTGGTATCTCTCTAGAAAATCACCCATTTTATTTAGAATTTCCAATTCTGTGGAATATAGACTCTTGAATTTAGACCTAATGTTTGTTTATTTGTCTTTCCTTGGTGTCTATTGCTCTATGTCCCTTTTATTTCTGTTTTTGTTAATATGGGTACTGTCTGCCTTCTGGTTAGTCTGGCTAAGGCTTTATCTATCTTATTGATTTTCTCAAAGAACCAGCTTTTGGGTTCCTTGATTTTTTGTATTGTTTTCTTTGTTTCTAATTGATTGATTTCAGCCATGAGTTTGATTATTTCCTGAAATAGAGGGATATTTGATTTTGCTATGTCTTATTTATTTCTTCATTATTTACTATTCAATTTCCTATTAAAAACTCATTTAGTTACTCTTTTTTTAAAAATGTTCTTTATTTTTATTTATATGAGTACACTGTAGCTGTCTTCAGATACACCAGAAGAGGGCACCAGATCTCATTACAAATGATTTTGAGCCACCATGTGGTTGCTGGGAATTGAACTCAGGACCTCTGGAAGAAGGGTCAGTGTTCTTAACCAGTGTGAGCCATTTCTCCAGCCCTCTAGTTACTCTTTTTAATGTGGTAAAATTCTGTTTTCTTCTGTAATAACATGTGTTACCAAGAAGCGGCCAAATTGATTTCCAGAGTGATTGTAGAAGTTTCCACTCCTAAAGTAAACCCACATACACTAAATCTAATAACACAGAATGTAGGGAATAACCTTGAATTCATTGGTACAGGAGACAACTTCCTGATCAGAACATTCATAGCTCAGGCACTAAGATCAACAATTAATAAGTGGGACCTTATGAAACTGAAAATCTTTAAAGCAAAGGACACATTCAAAAGGACAAAACTGGAACCTACAGAATGGGAAAATACATTCACCAGTGCCATATCTGACAGAGGCTGGTATCCAAAATATATAAGGAAGCCAACAAACTGGACACCAACAAAGTAAATAATCCAGTTAAAAGTGGGGTAGAGACTTAAACAGGTAATTCTCAGCAGAGGAACCTCTAGTAGCTGAGAAGCACTTAAAGAAATGTTCAGCATCTGTAGCCATCAGGTAAATGAATATCAAAATAATATTCCCATCAGATACACCTGTTAGAATCGGTAAGATCAAAGACACAGTGACAGCCCATGCTGCCACATGTGAAGCAAGGGAAGCACTTCTTTGTCCCTGATGGGATTGCAAAAATTATACAGCCACTTTGGAAATCAATATGACAGATTCTCAGAAAATTGGGGACAGATCTACTTCAAGATGCAGGTATACCAATACTGGGCATATATTCAAAGGATACTCTACCAAACCACAATGACACTTGGTCAAGTATATTCATAGCAGTTTTATTCATAATAAGTAAGGAACTGGAAACAACCTGCACGGAGCCATATTGGATTTGGGCCTAGCCGCTTTTTGACTGCATGGTTCAAAGTGACTCTGGGCTGTTTGGCCACAGAGACTCACCCCGAAGATGACTGCCATAAATCTTAAGATTGTTGGATAAAGCCTCTCCCATGAATTTACGGCACAGGAGTATAACATTCAAGGGATGCCTCAGCTCGAGCAGATACCAGTTATCTCTTCAGTCAACACCCAGTGTCTCCACCACCTGACCTCATCGCCTGACTTCTTTGCCTCCAGCTATCACTGCCTATACCCTCATCTCCCCCTCCTTCATATTTCACAAAGGTCACTCCCCCTACCTGAAAGCCTTAAAAGCTGCAATGTTCATCCCAATAAACGAGACCTTGACAACAGAACTTTTGCTTGGTCTCCTTCTTCTCTTCACCCCCATTTTGGCCCACAGGTAGAAAGCCTCTTCGGGACCCTGAATAACTGGGTCCCCGCTGGCGGGGACAACAACCTAGATTTCCTCCTCTAAAGAATGGATAAAGAAAACATGGTGCATTCTAGAATGGAGTATTACTCAGCTGGTAAAAATGATAATATCATGAAGTTTGCCAGCAAAAGGATGTAAGTAGAAAAGATTATCCTGACTGAGGTAGTCCAGATACAGAAAGGCAAACTTTGTATGTACTCACTTGTAAATGGATATTATCTGTACAGTAAAGGAAAACTATGCTATAATCCATAGACCCCCAAAAGCTAAGTAACATGGAGGGCGCAATGGGGGACAAGCAAATCTCACTGAGAAAGGGAAACCAAAGAGGTGTCACAGGTGAATGGAGAGAGGGACTGGATAGGAGAGGGGTGACCAGGAGGGATCATGTTTGGGGAGGAACAAGGGAGAGAGTTTTGGGAGTGACAGCTGGAATGAATGGGAAGGGCATACATCTCTGGGATGAGCTAGAAAGCTAGGACAATGGAAACATTCAGGAATCAATGAGGGTATATCGAGCCTGAATTGATCATCTCCTATAACTAGGGAATACTTCCACTGGAGGTTCTGGGATATTAACCCTGCCACTAAATCTTCAACCTACAATTTATCTTGTCTAATAGATGTGCTGGGGTAAAGGTTGTAAAGAAATCATGGGAGTGGCCAATCAATGACTGGTCCAGCTTGAGACCCATGCAATGAGAGGGACTCCACCGCTGACACTGCCTGGAAGGTCACAAAACTGCCATGGCAGATGGATATCCACAGGAGGCCTGCCCTTTTCTGAAGAGAAACAGGGAAGAGCAGAAGGTGACGATAAGAGGGGAGGTGTAGGAAAAGAAGTAGGGGTAGGAGGGAAGGGAAACTGTAGTCAGGACAGACAAGAAATAATAAACAATGTATTGTTTGGAAAACAAACCTCCTCACCCTGTGAAGAGGCAAATTCTATTTGTCAAGAAATTGACTTACAATGACTTTTCACCATGGCATCAATCTCATCTCAAAATTTCTATTTATTTGGTGTTGTGGTACACACTTGTATCCCAGCACTGAGGAAGTAGAGAAGTAGGACTCCAAAATTAAGACTAGTCTTTGGATATTTTCCTCATAGAATTTGTATTGCTGATGGACATAATGACAAAAATCAATGTGAGGATGTGATTTTAGTTGGCAGCTTGTGATCAAAGCCCATCATTTATGGAAGAGGGGCGGGAACTTAAACAGGAGGAAAGAG
This sequence comes from Rattus norvegicus, assembly GCF_021556685.1. Lineage (NCBI taxonomy): Eukaryota > Metazoa > Chordata > Mammalia > Rodentia > Muridae > Rattus > Rattus norvegicus. Next base: position 13,783,423 of record NC_141542.1, read on the forward strand.
AAAACCTGGAGGGAAGCTGGACACTGACTTGTTCTTTATGACTTTCTTGGTTTTAGACTAGTACCTGGTTTATTGACAATTCTGCACATATGCAGGCACTGCCCAGAAGTGGACAGCTGCAGCTTTACAACCCCTTTCCAGGACAACCCTGGAAGATACCGGTGAAGGGAAATCTTCACAGTGGGCAGAACTTTGGGCAGTAAACATGGTACTACAGCTTGTTTGGAGGAAGAAATGGCCAGATGTAGGATTGTTCACTGACTCAGGGACTGGAGCCAATGGATTGGTTGGTCAGGGACTTGGAAAGGTCATAATTGGAAAATAAGTGAGAAAGACATCTGGGAAAGAAGTATGTGGATAGATTTCTCCAAATGGCCAAAGGGTGCTTCTACTAGGAGCCACAACAAACATTCCATTGAACTGAAGCGCAGTCTTCCCCCTGGTCATTTTGGGTTTCTAAGGCCTTTAAACCAACAAGCTAAGAAAGGAATAACAGTATTAGGAGGGAGTGAGAGAGATCCAGATTGCCATGGGGAAATGGGATTGCCTCTCCTCAGTGGAGGTTAGAAGGATTATGTCTGGATGCAGGAGATCCTTTAGGGTGTCGCTGAGTAGTATCTTGACCTGTGATTAAAGTCAATGGGAAACTACAAAAGCCTAATCCAAGCAGAATGACAAAGGGCACAGACCCATCAGGTCACTTCTCCAGGAAAAGAGCCAAGACCTGCTGAGGTGTTCTCGGAGGGTATTGAAAATACAGAATGGGTAGTAGAGGAAGGCAGTTATAAATATCACCTAAGACGATGTGTCCAGTTGTAGAAGTGAGGGTTTTAAGTGGTATGAATGCTTCTGTTTTAGTTTGTTAGGAAGACATTTATATAGATATTTACACTATCTTCTAGTTTCTTTAGCATCAATTAAGAGATTATCTATCAGTATTTAAGTTGAGATACTAAAAGGATGTTCCCTAGGGACATTAGTCTTCTAAATTTACAATGCTTTTGCGACTGTATGAGGGACAGTAATATCATGCTAGGTATATTTATGATCTGGTTATTGTTTAATTTGGACATAAGATATGATTTGTGTCCAAGTTGACAAGGGGTGAATTGTGATGACTATTCCTGGTTGTCATCCTGACTGCCTCTGGAATGAACTACAATCCAGAAATGGAGGGCATACCTGTGATCCAGATCTTGAGGCTAGAAGACACAGGTTTCTGACCCAGATCTTGACCTGGAGATCTTGAGGCATAGTGGCCATGAAAAGCTTAGGCCCAGGCAAGATGATATGCACCCTTAATCCCAGGAGATCGAGGCCAGCAGATCCCTGAGTTCGAGGTCAGCCTGGGATAAAGCAATTTCCAGATCCAGGTGTGGTGGACACACCTTTAATCTGGGCCACACGTGCTGGAGGCCTACATAAGGATATTGGAAGAAGGAAGACTCTTCCCCTGCTTGCATTTACTTGCCAACATGTCTGTTGGAACCTATCTCCTGCTTCTACAGGAGACCAGCTGAAACAACGAGCCTTGTGGACTGAGCAACTGCTGGATTTCTGGACTTCCTATTCACAGCTGCCCATTGTTAGATTAGTTGAACTGCAGACTGTGAAGGTCATTACATTAAATTCCCTTAATATACAGAGACATTCCATAAGTTCTGTGACTCCAGAGGACCCTGACTAACACACACACACACACACACACACACACACACACACACACACACACACACAACTCATGACTAACTTGAAATGGTGGAGTCGCCCATAGTAGGGTGGGATCTTTCACATCATTAATTCCACCAACTGAAAAATCATAAGCCCAGCTTCAGGCACTTAGCACATTAAACCTCTGTGATGTGATCCATGTTTTTGGGGAAATGGTTGGATGAGGAAAGCATTACTTTGAGTTGGTGAACCCAGATCTAGACAGTTAAATGCCATTAGTTCTTTATTATCTTTATACCCCAATCATTAGCTGTGAGTATAAAACATGAAGGAAGAGATTAGGAAGGGGTTAACTAGCAGGACTTGATGCCTATCTTTGTATTTTGAACTTTTGCTGTAGGGAAGAGGCTACCAAGCAGGACTCTATACCTAGGTTTAGGTGTTGGGACTTGGGATGTAGGGAAGGGGTGCTTAGCAGGAACTGAACCCCAAGCTGTATGTGCCTGTGTGCCTTTGGCTCTGTGGGAGAAAATACCATGTAGAACCAGACACAGCCATATATCGTATGAGGGTTTTGGTTACAGGGTGGGGGCCACCTAGGCTTGCATCTAGGTGCTTGTGTGAAGCGTTGATTGAATGAATGGGAAGCTATCCAGCAATAACCGAAGCAGCCTGAATGAGAGAGAGAGAGAGAGAGAGAGAGAGAGAGAGAGAGAGAGAGATAGAGAGAGAACCTTTGTATCTTACAAGACCAGAAAAGTAGCCGTGTGTGTGTGTGTGTGTGTGTGTGTGTGTGTGTGTGTGTGTGTGTGTGCATGGAGCTTTGTATCTAGCATGACATAACAGCTTGCAATGACAGCACACTCACATCCATGTGAGAATCTAGGTATCTAAGAGTTAGGCTTTGAATACGCTTGGCACAGGGAGTGGCACTTTTAGGAAGTGTGGCCTTGTTGGGATAGGTGTGTCACTGTGGTGTGAGCTTTAAGAGCCTTATCCTAGCTGCCTGGAAGCCAGTATTCTAATGCAGCTCTCAGATAAAGATATAGAACTCTCAGCTTCTCCTATACCTTCTCCTACAACTGGACAATGCCATGTTCCTTCCTTGATGATAATGGACTGAACCTCGGAACCTGTCAACCAGTCCCAACTAAATGTTCTTATAAGATTGGCCTTGGTCAAGGTGTCTGTTTGCAGCAGTAAAACCCTATCTAAGAAAGAAGTTGGTACCAGGGACTGCAGCATTGCTGTCATAGGCCTGACCATGCTTTTGTTTGGAAGAATATGGACTTTGGGTTTTGAATTTGGAAAAACAGTAGAATGGTTTAAATGGGGTTTAAAGGGCTATCCTAGTAGGAATTTGGGCTTAGTTACTGCGTAGGAACTGTGAGAACCTGGCTCAAGAGGTTTCAGTGGAAAATTTCAACATGTGGCCTAGAGATTGTTTTGGGGTCTTTTGGTGAAGAATGTGGCTACTTTTTTGCCCTTGTCTGAAAAGTCTGCCTTAGGCTAATGTAAAGAGATTCATATTAATTGCATTGACAAAGAAAATCTCAAAGAAATCCAGGAAAGGTTTTGTTCTCTGGTTAGGTCCCATAAAGAACATTTTGAACAAGTGTAGCAAGCTTAGAAAGGAAAATATAAAATATATGGTATTAAAGGGGCACCAGACAATAAAATGGAGCTGAATCCTGTGTTCAAGGAAATCAAATTGAATTAAGGGAGACCTTGGGACAAGATCCCATCTAGCTAAATTTAGGTCCAGGAACCTTAGTTCAAGCCTTTCAACCCAGGAGGCAAGGACAAACAGATCTCTGAGTTCAAGGCCAGCCTAGAACAAGGCAAGTTCCAGATGAAGAAAAACTTAAGTCTAGGGTTGATGGACCACACCTTTAGTTCCAGTGCTTAGGAGAAAGGCATGCAGATCTCTGAGTACAAAGTCAGTCTATGGAGCAAGTTCCGGGACAGCCAACCTTAGGCAGTGAAGGAATTGGAAATCAGAGTTAGTGATAATGTGATAGAACAAGGGGGACATGTTCCAGCTCTTGCAAGCAGCAGAATGTGGCAGGTTTGTCCACATGGCTCTGCTTTAAGAGGCCAGACCTGAAGGGACTGCTGAAACAATTGATGCTGTTTTAGCTGCAGCTAAGTTAATGGTGATTATGAAGAGACCAGCATCACTGAGGCGAAATCTTCTGGGAAGTGTTTTCTGACAGAACAAAGAGGCTGTGTTCCTGAGATAGTCAAGGTATTACCTCGTGCTGCAGCTTCTGTTATAGGGAAGTGTGTTGCTAGCAGGAGTTGACACAGCTGTGTGTGTGAAGGCATTAACTATAGGGGAAGGTACATACGGGAGGACCTGACACCGAGCATACCATGTGATTGTATGTCTTTGGATATAGAAGAGGGTGCCAGGTCTGCCACACGCACAAGCACGTGATGCTCTGGATGTAGTGGAAGACAGAAATCAAACCTGACACTTGGCTAGTCCAAATATGCAACACTGTCACCGTTGCTTCCAGCCAGAGGGTATGTAGAAGGTTGTAACAGCTAGTTGGGTTCGGATAGAGTTATGTAGCATAAACTTGGATGTGTATGTTGGTCTTTTCCTGTAAGACAGAAGATCCTTAGCAGGAACTGAGAATCATATCTGAGTCAAATATCTGGTTGGGTTTTTACAGTGTAGCAGCCAATCATGCTCTGTCCAAAAGAGCAAGCTACGGAGCACCTCTGGGCCTCAGTTTCCTTCTCTGGGAGATGAAGATTACTGGCCAATTTTAGGGTCATGTTTGGGCAGGTCTTGGTTGAAATAGGTGGTGTTGACTACACCTGTCCAGGTGTCTCTGTCAGGCAGGCTGTGTGGAAAGGAAGGTGTTGAGTCTGTAAGCTTGGCCCTAAAGAGCTGACTTCTCTTTTCTCAGGTAACAGGCGGCAACATGCTCCCTCTAGTGGCTGCAAAGCAAAATGTCCACTTTATACTCTTCTGGTCTCTTGGGCATCAACTCTGCCCTGGGAAATTCACATACTTAGAACCAATGCCACAAGGTGGAGCCAAACATTCACTTCTGCTGTCTCTCCTGAGATTCCTTGATATGGTTACATTACTAAAGTCTCCTTTGCCCTGTCCCTGCATTCAGTAAAGTGCATCAGGACTGAAGACCACCTTAGTAGTCACTAACAAGCAGAGCAGCTATGGGCAAAGCAAAAAATGGCTAAGTGCTATTGTTGTAAAAGTATAAAAATAAAAAGTAGTATTGTTGTCTTTTACTCCGCTAGTTCTGCACCGCGGTGTCTCAAGATATCCACTAGATATCTTGGCAGAAACACATCCCAGCCACACACTTTCTTACACCCAAACCCTCACATAAAAGAACACACAACACATTAATCTTTGACGCAATTGGTAAGATATAATTGCCCACTTAAACATACAAAGCCCGGTACCATCTATCCCTTAGGAACATTGATAACAACCTGTAAATACACACACAGAGCAGAATCTTAACATCACCTGCCAAGGCTTCTCACCCTCTCCTCAGTCCTGTGTCCCCTCTCTGATCCAGTCTCCTCCTCTTCCTTCAAACTTCTCTCCTGCCCATCTTTCCTTCTCCTCCAATGACAGGCCTCCTTCTATCCAGTACCTGCCCCTCAACTGTACTTTACAAATTCAATGGGGAGGTGGTTCTGGTGAAGTCACCAGAGTTCTGAGTATGTGACAAGGCAGCTGTCCTTGGGGCAGTGGAATTAGCATCAAAATAGAGAAAACTTAAGGGCAAACCACAACAAAGTGCCTCTTAGCTAGCTTCTTCTGTTAGGTTATTTGTACCCTAAAGGTCATAGCTCTTGAAGCCAATACAAATGCAGTAAACATCCAGTGGCAGAATGAATGTCAGGACATAGATGTGAGTGAAGATGTTTACACTCTTTCTTTCAAACCTTCTTCTTCAACTGTTTTAGTACAGAGAATCACCTACACTAAGTTATCTCATGTTCCCTCAAAGCCATTCTTAGGTTCCCTGTCTCTATCTCACACTGTCTTCCTCTTTCTTTCTGTCACATATTTTGGGATGAGGGAAGCCTGTCTGGGCATCTTCATGGTTCCTAACATGTAGGCAAGTGCTAAGTTTAGACAAGATTCCAAGAATGTATTTCTATTATCACTGTGTTCTAGGCTAGATAAACCCTAATCCTCCTCCAAAGTGAAGCAGGAAAAAACGCTATTCATTTCCCTTCATTGCTGGTACTCCCCTGTTAGGAGAAATATACGGTTCTGATAAAGTTCCCCAAGTGAGGCTCATTAACACACAGATAAACTGAGGCAGCATGCAGTGGACTATGACTTCTGTGATGGGAGAGATGCAGGGATAAAGGGAGGCTGCAAACACAACAGCAGGGAGGTGACCTGGAAGAATGAGGGGATCAAGCTGTTCTGTCCTCATGTGGGAAATCTGATGAGAAAGACAGAGAAATGAGTATTGCTGTGGTATTTCTCTACAGACTTGCCCGCAGAGTTGGCATATTCATGGGCAGGTTGGACATGGTATTGGCTCAAGGTGCCCACTGAAAACGATGCTATGAGAGGGTAGGTCTGGGCCATGTTTCCTTGTGAACTTTGGTTTCCTAAGGAGAAACCTTTGATAGATAATTTACATCCCCCTGTGTTGAATAGAGGCCTCTATGTTGGGTAAATCGGTAGATGTGCACAGTCTCTATGGATTTCCTGCAGGACTCTTCTGTACTCTCAGTCTACAGCAGGTGACCCCATGTCTCACAATATATAGAGTTCATCCCTTCAAAAAGAGTGACATGGGAAAGGGACCAGGAAAACTGTAGTTCTCCACCCTCCTAATTCTGCAAAACTGAATGCAGTTGGTGCTTCCTCTGCAACCTCTGCTTCTCATCCTCTGATGTCCATCTTGTGCTCAACTATTTTGTTTTACAAAGACATAAAAACTTCTGGGGAACTGGCATTTTGAAATAATGTTTCTGTTTCAATGGAATAAGGCAACTTCAAAAGAAAAATTAATGAAAAAAATATATGAAGGGGATACAGAAAAAAATCTCCACATACCCAGCCTCCATTATGAAATTTTGACACTTTCCAGAAACAGATGAAGATTAGGATGACTATGCTTTGTGTCACAACCTTTCCCCAAGGACAAAATTAGCTTCTTTTCACTCATATAGAAGTTTATTGGTTAGGAACCTCAACATAAATGATAAAGGTCTAAGGACATGGAATCGGACGTGGGTCTCCCTGAGGTGTTCAACAACTTTTTGGTATTTGGACAGTTCAGCTGTCCGATCACAGACATTCCAGGGTGTGCTGCACAGTGCTTTGGGTGGTGCAGAACTGAGATTCCAGCATCGCTGTCTCCCCAGTATCCAGTCAGGAGGAACATGTCTGTAGTTCAAAACTCAATCCAAGGTGGTTTGACAAGGAGAGAAAGCACTGTGGGACCCATGAAAGTTGGACTGCTCATGAAAGCCAGCAGCTGATCAGACTGTATCTGGGTGTTGAATCAGGAGAACGAGAGGCTCTCCTGTACCCTAGGTGACTGTGAGGTGAAAGCTGTGACTTCAATAATATATGACAGGTACAGTTGCCTCAGAGGACCATTGGTCTTCATCTGTGGCCTCTTGGCTCCAATCAAAAGAAGTCTGCTAATCAAACCGGCTAGCCAGTCTAGAGTGTCCTAGGTTGTCATGTTGAAATTACATTACTTGTACTTGGACTGCAGCTGAGGCATCCAGTGAAAGCAGGCAAGGCCTATGCCTTATTTCCCAGGATGTGCCCGCTAGGGCACACTGGCATCTCTCCACAGACATATTCTAAGTCAACTCCCACCTTCAGGTATCCACTCCCATGGGAACATAGAATACTATTGTGAAGTTGAAATTGGAGGTTGGTTTCCTGCCTGTTCATAGTCCACCCTGGATGCACTGGATGGAAATGCCTCCAGTTCAATTGCTGTCTGTGCCAAATGAAGAAAGCTCACTACTGGTAGAGTTTTACATTGAAAGATTAAAAGAATTCCTGACTGCTGCTGTACAGTATGAAGCCAGGCAGGGCAGTACAGAGGCCTGAGACATCTCTGTGTGAGTTTTAGAACCTCCAATTCTAAATAAAATTGCCAGGCTAGTAAGGATTGTATTGTGAGGACTTTCCTCAACACCTAATCAATAAAAGTTCAGGACCAGAAATTTCCCCATTTTATTTAGAACCCCATCCATTCGACAGCTCTAGCTTCCCTGATGTGCAACAGGCTGGCCCCAGCTGATACTCCAAAAGATATAATTACCTCTCATCCACTAAGCAAGCAGTTTTCTTTTCTGTCCATATGGGACTCACCAGATAATCTGTATTCTAGAACATACTACCAGCCTGTCACATTGTAGAACATACTACCAGCCTGTCACATTCCCGGGAAGATTTGGCTAATGCTGTCAATATGCCTCAGTGTTTGATACAAGACCAGGGACAGGTGGTCAGAATGACTTTAAAAAGGCAGATTCAATGTCTCAATACTTCTTTGTGTTAATTATGGTGGTACACAGAAGGAGGGTTTGCCCAGCGGCCTCTGACTGCTGGCAGTAGCTTGGCTGAATAGACTGGCTTCTGTCATGGCAGGAACTCTGAAGTTATACCCTTCATGAACAAGGTAGTTAAGTTGCTCTGAGTCTATCCCTAATATTTCCTCCATTGTGAGGTGGACACCTGAGAGCTCTGCTTGTCTAATGTGTATGAAGAGACTGGAATACAGGAGCAGTTAATGACTGTCTTTTCTAGCTCTATGAGGGAGAGACAAATGGAGGTAGAGCGTGTGTGAGTTTGCTTCCTTTCTGGGCCATTCGCCTGTGTTCCTTCTCCCCTGGCAGTGTGGTGTATGCCTTTATCCCAGGACTCAGGATAGAGGAGGAATCTGTGGGAGTTCAGGATTAACTAGGAGGAGTGTCACTTCTGAGTCAGAAATTTGGGCTCAGCTATGATACCATGTGGCCGCTGGCAGGGTCCCTTGGAGGACCAAGATAAACTCTCAGGCTCTCAAAGGGCCGTCTTGTGGTTATTGGTTCTCAAGATGGAGCTGAAAAAATAATTCCCGATGGAAGCTCGTCATAAGAAGATGTTTTCTCTGTTTCAAATGGGAAACTAAGTGGGGTAGGAGGCTCAGGGTCCTGGTTCAGGCCTTTTGGCAGGAAGCAGGTTCTAGTGCCAGGAGAGCAGCTAGCCTATCCAGGCCAAGCTTATCCCAGCAGTCAGTGACCTCTGGGCAAACCCTCTGTCGACCTCCTGAATGAACACAAAGAGTAGATGGGCTTTTCCATACCATTTTTGAGTCTCAGGACAGCTGCATACCTGAACTTCCTGTTCCCTGTGTTGCCCAAAGGCCTTCTTTCTGCTCAATATAGGACTTGGATGAAACTTTTTTATTTCTCTAGAATACAGTACAGTTTTCCTCATATAGGTAGATCATCTCTTACACATCTTTCTTATAAATCTGTCCAGAAAGAGGCAAGAAGAGGTTAGACAAGAGGTTAGACATAGTGCAACATCACAATCTTTTAACAGATTACAGAAGAGAAACACTGATTCCTCCTACTTGTAGATACACTGATTATTTTTGAAGACACTGTGTTAGAATACAAAGCGTGTCTTAGTTAGGGTTTTACTGCTGTGAACAGACACCATGAACAAAGCAAATCTTATAAAGGACAACATTTAATTGGGGCTGTCTTACAGGTTCAGAGGTTCATCTGTCATAATCAAGTCAGGAACATAGCAGTGTGTAGGCAGGCTTGGTGCAGGAGGAGCTGCGAGTTCTACATCTTCATCTGGAGGCTGCTAGGCCCACGGTATTAAGGCAAAGGCTCACAGTGACACTTCTATTTCAACAAGGCCATAGCTCTCAATAGTGCCACTCCCTGGGCCAAACATATACCAATCATCACAAAAGGCTTTCCTGCTGGTGACCTGAAAATCCCAGGAAGCAGTGATCAAGGGGGAAATTTTACAAGTGTAGTAGGTAAGGGGATTGAATGGGCCTTGTTTAGAATGTAGAGTCTTCCTGGAACAGGGAACATGTACACATTTTTCACATACATGATTAAATGCATGAGAATAACCATTGTAGGAGGATACACTATTGAACGTGAACAGTTTCAGGTCATAGATGTGCCTTTTAGAGATAAAGGAGAGAAGGCTTGGGGAGAGAGAGACAGACTGGTTGACTGACTGTGAGGGTCATGGCAGCTAGAATAGAGCCTCACCCCAGCGGCTTAACGTTGAGCAGGGCTCAGCCAAAACGATAGTGGAAATGAAAAGGGCAGGGGGTGAGAGAAACATGGAACCAATAGAGTGTTCTGATTAAGGCTCAAAGTTTTAATATTCAGCACAGTGTATATAAAGGGAACAACTACAAAACCCATCCCCAGAACAGCATAGCAACAGCACATCTGTCTATGCAACAGGTTTCCATATCTTTGTAGTCTGTGAATTCCAGCACATCAAAGCTTGCAGCTGCAGCCAAGGCAGGTGTTGCTGTTCTGTCTGATGAATCCTACAGCTCAAGGTCTGCTCCTCCTGCCTTTCTGGGTTCATGTTCAAGGTCTGCATAGCCTGTGCAGACTGAGGAGGTCACACTGACTGAGGAGAGAAACAGACTTAAGATTTGCACTAGTGCTACATAGAAAAGACAGGGACATGACAGAGGACGTCCGGGATTGGAAATGCCATGGAACCAACTGCACAGCTATGCTGATCTGCATGGCATTGGCAGCTCCCATTATGGTGAATTATGTTTCCTGATGATCTGAGGCTAAACAAAACCTTGCTCCTATAAGTAGATCCTTGTCTGCATTTGATCACAATCACAAGGAAACTTAGCATTACAGAAGTTGGGGTCAAGAATGTGAGAGGAAATACATTAAAAAAACCATCAGATCTCTGATTGGCCTATTGCATGTGACATCATAATGAGACTGCTAGAATGTTAGATACCAGCCAATAGCAGGGTTCTGTCTAAGGCTGGGTTCTGTCCTTGTGCTTCAGAGAGGCAGTTGGTTTGTGAGAGAGCAGTTGGACTCAGTTGCTTCTCACAGATTTGGCCTTTTCCTCAACTTGTTGGATCTGAACATAGTGAGTTTGTTTCCTAGGTTTTCAGTTTGGGCTTTGGCATTTGGCTTCATTTACTTTTTATTTATTTACATTCTTGGTTTGGGTTTTAAGGATACTTTTATGTTCTTTTTCTTCATTTCAACTGCTATTCCTTTGATCAAGTTCATCTACTCGTCCTGTTTGCCTTTGTTTCTGTCTATTTTACACCTTTGGTGGTCTGTATTAACTGTACACAATGAGGAAATCATCATGACTTCACACATCTTGCTTGTCCTGCCTTTGGATTCTATTTATTGGCTTTACTTCATTTCCCTTCCATTGGATGTGACAAGTACTTCCCATAGCTCAAGGGTGCAATCCCCCTGCCTACTCATGGCCTGTAGGAAACAAAATGAGACACTTGTGTTTGTGGGATCGGCGTGTTTGAAGTCACACTTCTCTAGTTCCACTCGTTTTCCTGAAACATTGTCCTGACAAAGGTATTTCATCTCACACGTTGCCTGATGATGAAAAGAGTTGGAAAGTGTGCCTTGCCTCAGTTTCACAGAGTACTGAACTTCTTGCCAATCATTCTGTTAGTTGTTGAGACTGCAGGAGTTGTTTCACAGTTTGTTGGTTTTGCTCTTGGGGTTTGTGTTTGGTCTTTCATAGTTATATTCATGTAAACGTAAGTTTATATTCACATTTATATTTTTACTTTCTTTGATTCTTCTCTCATTCCAAACCTCCTAACAGCATCCTCACCTCACTCACTCCTCCAAGGTTTCCCCTTGCCTGTTCTGTCTCCCAAAGTCCCAACGGGCTCCCCGCTCCCATTTCCTTCAGAGAGGAGGCCTCCCGTGGACAGTGACGGAACATGGCAGAACTAGATGTAAGAAGCCTTTCTTAGTATTGTTGGATTTTCTTCTAGGGTTAACTTACCTATGGTATCTGTTTCTTCATTAATTATGACCTAATTTTCATTTTGAAAACCAAGTTTGTAATTTCCTTCATTACCTTTTCCTTGTATAAAACATATATTTTTCTTATTTTCAACTTATTCACTTTACCTCCTGCTCACTGTCCCCCTCCTGATCACTTCCTCCCACAATCCTGCCTCCCATCCTCTCCCCTTCCCCTTTCAGTGGGTGGGCCCCCAGGGTATCCACCCACCCTGGCATATCAAGTCTCTGCAGGCTTAGATGTGTCCTTTCCCATGGACACAGACAAAGCACCCGAGGCTAGAAGAACATTTTTCACGCACAGGCAGCAGCTTCTGGGATGGCCCCCACTCCAGTTGTTCATGACCCACATGAAGATCAAGCTACACATCTGCTCCATATGTGGAGGCGAGGCCTAGGTTCAACTGTATATGTTCTTTGGTTGGTGGTTCAGACTTTGAGAACCCCAAGGGTTCTCAAGGGTTAGTTGATTCTGTTGGTATTCCTGTAGGGTTCCTATTCTCTCTGGGTCCCCACAGTCCTTCCCCCATTATTCTACAGGAGTCCCCAATCTTCATCCACTGTTCGCTGCAGGTGTCTCCATCTGTCTGAGTCAGTTGGTAGGTGGAGTCTCTCAGAGGACAACTGTGCAAGACTCCTGTCTGCAAGCATACTTATCCTCAATGTGTATGGTACACAGGATATATATTAGTTGTGCCATATATGTTATATGTTATATAATATGATATTTATGGTAATTGCTTATATTATATATCAAAGTATTTTGTTATTTGAAACTATAAATATACTATTTTATGACTACAAATTATTACAGGCTGAAATTGTAATATCATAATATATATATCGTGATTATAAAACAAGTATAATACACTACACTAAATTTATATTGCACTTACATGTATTATAAATATATTATCAATAAGACACACCCAAAATACAGCAAACACATAGGCGAATGCTAGCAGCAATCCACTGAACTGAGAATGGGACCCCCGTTGAAGGAATCAGAGAAAGTACCGGCTCGAGACCCCATATGAACAACAATGCCAACCAACCAGAGCTTCCAGGGACTAAGCCACTACCCAAAGACTGTACATGGACTGACCCTGGGCTCCAACCTCATAGGTAGCAATGAATAGCCTAGTAAGAGCACCAGTGGAAGGGGAAGCCCTTGGTCCTGCCAAGACTGAACCCCCAGTGAATGTGATTGTTGGGGGGAGGATGGTAATGGGGGGAGGATGGGGAGGGGAAACCAATATGGAAGGGGAGGGGGATGTTGGTCCGGAAACCGGAAAGGGGAATAACAATCGAAATGTAAATAAGAAATACTCAAGTTAATAAAAATAAAAAAATAAACAAGCCATTATATTTTATTTTTTACATACCAATCTCAGCGTACCTCACGTCCCAATACCCCCTCATATATCTTCTACCAATCCTTCTCCAGTTGTTGGGAACACCCATGAAGACCAAGCTGTACTTATGCTATATTTGTGCACAGGGAGTCGGGGCACCTAGGTCTAGCCCATGATCTCTCCTGGATTGGTGGTTCATTCTCTGGGAACCCCATGGCTTGTGTAGAGTGGACTTTGATCATTATCTCCTGAACACCACATTCTGTCCACCATGTGTTTGTACTCAGGCTTCTCCTTTCTCCTGAAGCACAAGGGACAAAAATGTAGCCCATTTCTCTTTGTGGAACTGCTTTCTTTCAAGTAAAAATTTGTGTATGTGCAGTGACTTTCCTCGTCCCTCAACAGTTCACTGTCACAGTGCTTACTACATGTACTCTTCCCCAGTCACTCCTTACAGGCTTTGCTGTTGTTCAATTTATTTTTGATACAAATTGTCCTACTGCTCCTCAATGAGGCCATTTTGATTGTGAATGAAGGGCTCTGTAGTCTGTTGTTGAAATGGATGTGAAATACCGAGGGCTCTCATTTACAATTTTCATGTTTACGTTCACCAAGGAAGGGAGGTAGCTTATGCTTTCTTTTCCATCGTGATTATTTGGTTGGAGGAAGAGGGCAATACTAACAGACATGAGTTTGGATGTAGTCCTTTGCTTTCTCGTTCATGACATAATTTCTGTAAGTCTGGTATATATTTTTCTCCAATGTTTTTACACATTTGGGTAATCCACGGGGGCGGGCCTCAGATTGTTGGGAGTACTGTTTTTGTTTTTGTTTTTTTTTTTTTGAGTTTCTTTTATTTTATTTCTTTTTTTCATCTAAAACACGAGTTTATTACTTTGGGTAAACACTTATGTTACAGGCAATTGATACGTAAAAGTTAACAAATAATAATTTTTTTGATTTATTTTTGTCTTTTTTTATTAGATATATTGCTATATTTATATTTCAAATGTTATTCCCATTTGTGATTTCCGGCCCATAACCTCCCATGCCCTCCCAATCCCCCATATAGGTGTTGTCCGACATCCACCCCCTCTTATCCCATCATCCCTAAATTCCCCTGCACTGGGGTTCCAACCTTGGCAGGACCAACGTTTCTCCTTCCAGCAGTGTACCAACAAGTCTATTCTCTGCTTCTTATGCAGTTGGAGCCCTGGGTCAGTCCATGTCTAATCTTTTGGTAGTGGTTTAGTCCCTCGAAGCTCTGGTTGGTTCACATTGTTGTTCTAATGAGGTTGCAAGCTCCTTCAACTCTTTCTTTCACTTTTTCTCAACTCTTTCAATCCTTCCTCTAATTCCCCCCAAGGATGTCCTGTTCTCAGTTCAGTGGTTTGCTGCTAGCATTGACTACTGTATTGGACATGCTCTGACTGTGTCTCTCAGGAGAGATCTATATCCGGTCCCTTTCCGCACGCATTTTTTTTAGCTTCATCAATCCTATCTAGTTTTGGTGGCTATATATACATGGGCCACATGTGGGGAAGCCTCTGAACAGCCATTCCTTCAGTCGCTGCTCTAAATTTGCTTCCATATCCCCTCCTATGAATATTTTTCCCCTTTTAAGAAGGAGTGGGAGCATCAGCATTTTGGTCATCCTTCTTCTTGAGCTTCCTGTGGCCTGTGGATTCCATCTTGGGTAATTCGAGCTTTTTGGCTAATATCCACTTATCAATGGATGCACACCATGTATATTTTTCTGTGAGTGGGTTACCTCACTCAGGATATTTTCCAGTTCATTCCATTTGCCTAAGAATTTCATGAAGTCATTGTTTTTGATAGCTGAGTAGTACTCAGTTATGTAGATGTATCACATATTTTTTTTAAATTTATTTAATACTTAATAATAATTCTTTGGTTTCCGGGCAAACATCCCCCTCCCCCCTCCCCTTCCTTATGGGTGTTCCCCTCCCAACCCTCCCCCCATTGCCGCCCTCCCCCCAACAGTCTAGTTCACTGGGGGTTCAGTCTTAGCAGGACCCAGGGCTTCCCCTTCCACTGGTGCTCTTACTAGGATATTCATTGCTACCTATGAGGTCAGAGTCCAGGGTCAGTCCATGTATAGTCTTTAGGTAGTGGCTTAGTCCCTGGAAGCTCTGGTTGCTTGGCATTGTTGTACATATGGGGTCTCGAGCCCCTTCAAGCTCTTCCAGTTCTTTCTCTGATTCCTTCAACGGGGGTCCTATTCTCAGTTCAGTGGTTTGCTGCTGGCATTCGCCTCTGTATTTGCTGTATTCTGGCTGTGTCTCTCAGGAGCGATCTACATCTGGCTCCTGTCGATCTGCACTTCTTTGCTTCATCCATCTTGTCTAATTGGGTGGCTGTATATGTATGGGCCACATGTGGGGCAGGCTCTGAATGGGTGTTCCTTCAGTCTCTGTTTTAATCTTTGCCTCTCTCTTCCCTGCCCAGGGTATTCTTGTTCCCCTTTTAGAGAAGGAGTGAAGCATTCACATTTTGATCATCCGTCTTGAGTTTCATTTGTTCTAGGCATCTAGGGTAATTCAAGCATTTGGGCTAATAGTGAGTGCATACCATGTATGTCTTTCTGGATGTATCACATATTTTGAATCCATTGCTCTGTTGAAGGGCATCTGGGTTCTTTCCAGCTTTTGGATAGTATAAATAAGGCTGCTATGAACATAGTGGAGCATGTGTCTTTGTTGTATGTTGGAGCATCATTTGAGTATATGCCAAGGAGTGGTTTAGTTGGGTCCTCAGGTAGTACAATGTCCAATTTCCTTAGGAACCTCCAGATTGATTTCCCGAGTAGTTGTACCAGTCTGCAATCCCACCAAAAATGGAGGAGTGTTCCTCTTTCTCCACATCCTCACCAGCATCTGGTTTCACCTAAATTTTTGGTCTTAGCCATTCTGCCTGATGTGAGATGGAGTCTCAGGATTTTTATTTGCATTTCCATGATGACTAAGGATGTTGGATATTTCTTTAGGTGCTTCTTGGCCATTCAATATTCCTGAACTGAGAATGTTTTGTTTAGCTCTGTAACCCATTTTTTAATAAGGTTATTTGGCTCTCTGGACCCTCACTTCTTGAATTCTTTGAATATTTGGCAGCTACTATTTTTGCTACTCAATACTCGTTGCTTATGATTCTTGTGTTTATGTGTTTTATTTCATCTTATTTCAAAATTCACACAGGTCTACAATCTCCTTTCGCATATTCTTATTTCTGGAAGCATAAAACTTGAAATGTCCCTGAAAGATCATCTGGATTGTAGTCATAGTAGAGTATTTGTAGAACATCATGTCAGCCATATTGCACTCTAGTTGGAAGAGGAGAGTCTGGTCTCAAATTGGAGAGCCACTATCCAAAGGAACCAGAGCAGTGAAGCAAGCTGTTTATTGGTGGTCTGAGCTTTGAACTGACAGATGATAGCTTAAGAGAACATTTTGAGAAATGGAGCACAATTACACACTGTGTGGTAAGGAGAGATGCTCAAACAACCTTCCAGTGGTTTTGTTTTTATTACCTATTCTTGTGTTAAAGAAGCATATACCACGATGTGTGGTCAGCCACACCATGTTGCTGGGTGTGTTGTGGAACCAAAGAGAGATATTCTAAAGAGGATTCTGCAAAGCCTGGTGCTCATTTAATGAAGAAAATTTTTGTTGGTGTTATTAAAGAGTAAACCCCAGTATATAATCAGACAGACTACTTTAAAAAGTATGGCATGATTGAAACCATAGAAGTTATGGAAACAGGCAGAGTGGGAGGAAGAGAGGATTTGCTTTTATAACTTTTGATGGTCATGACACAGTTGACACAATTCTTGTTCAGAAAAACTATAATATCAATGGGCATAAGTGTGAACTGAAAGGCCCTTTGTAAACAAGAGATGCAGTCTGCTGGATCACAGAGAGGTCATGGAGGTGGATCTGTCTACTTGATGGGTCGTGGAGGAAACTGGTGGAAGATGAGGCTACGGTAATGAATGTGGTGGCATCAGAGATAGTCATGGCGGCGGTGGTGGTAGATATAATGGATTTGGAGGTGATGGTGACAGCTATGGTAGCAGTCCTGGTTACAATAGTAGAGGAGGTTATGGAAACCAAGGTGGTAGATATGGTGATGGTGGAGGAGGACATGATGGTTACAATGAAGAAGGAAATTTTGCTTGAGGTAGCTATGGTAGTGGTGGTAAGTTTAATGACTTTGGAAATTATAGTGGGAAGCAGCCATCAAATTATGGAGCCATGAAGCGGGGGCAGTTTTGGTGGAAGAAGCTCAGGCAGTCCCGATGGTGGTGCCTACGACTCTGGAGGTGAAGTGGTGGATGTGGCAGCAGAAGGTTTTAAAATAAAACAGAAACGGCTACTTTCTACTACAGTCTTAGTGGGAGAGAGAATGAGGAGTCGTCAGGAAAGCTGCAGGCTCCTTTGAGACACTTGTCCTGAATGCAGTGGAGGAACTGTAAAAATCTGCCAGAGAAGGAACGACGATCTATAGCCAGAGAAGTCATTGCAGCTTAAACAGGAAGCCCCTCTTGTTCAGGACTGTCATACCACAGTTTGCAAAATAGTGCAGCCACCGATTAAGGCAAGAGTGTCAATTAGATGTATATTTCTGAGGTCTTTCATTTGTTGTAGCCTTTTCTTTTTCTTTTTATTACATCAGATGTATTGCCCTGTAAATTTTGATATTGGTACAAGGAATAAAATTGAGTTATTTTTAAATTAAAAAAATCATCTCATTGTTTTCTGTTTATAATATGTAGAAGTCCCACTTGATAACTCAGGTTAACTGTTTGCATGGTTGTCTTGAAAATAGCCAGCTCATTTTTTTTTATTAACTTGAGTATATCTTTTTTTTTTGTTCTTTTTTTTTTCAGAGCGGGGGACCGAACCCAGGGACTTGTGCTTCCTAGGGAAACGCTCTACCACTTAGCCAAATTGAGTGTTATTCCCTTTCCTGGTTCCCGTGCAGACATTCCCCTAATCCCTCTACCCCCTTCCTTATGGGTGTTGCCCTCCCTACCCTCCCCCCACTGCCGCCCTCCCCCCAAAAATCTAGTTCACTGGGGGTTCAGTCTTAACAGGACCCAGGGCTACCCCTTCGAGTGGTGCTCTTACTAGGATATTCATTGCTACCTATGAGGTCAGAGTCCAGGGTCAGTCTTTAGGCAGTGGCTTAGTCCCTGGAAGCTCTGGTTGCTTGGCATTGTTGTACATATGGGGTCTCGAGCCCCTTCAAGCTCTTCCAGTCCCCCACCCCGACTCCTTCAACGGGGTCCTATTCTCAGTTCAGTGGTTTGCTGCTGGCATTCGCCTCCGCATTTGCGGTATTCTGGCTGTGTCTCTCAGGAGCGATCTACATCCGGCTCTTGTCGGTCTGCACTTCTTTGCTTCATCCATCTTGTCTAATTGGATGGCTGTATATGTATGGGCCACATGTGGGGCAGGCTCTGAATGGGTGTTCCTTCTGTGTCTGTTTTAATCTTTGCCTCTCTATTCCCTGTCAAGGGTATTCTTGTTCCCCTTTTAAAGAAGGAGTGAAGCATTCACATTTTGGTCATCCGTCTTGAGTTTCATTTGTTCTAGGCATCTAGGGTAATTCAAGCATTTGGGTAATAGCCACTTATCAATGAGTGCCAGCTCATTATTGATGTCATGTTAGTATTTCGCTTTGCATGCCCAGTTCACTGGAACCATTTCTGCTCTTTACCAGGACTCCTGCTCTACCAGTTTTCGGTTGGGATCTTCTGGGATTTATATGTCCTTGAGGTGCATCATTGGGTGGTTTGGGATATCTTAGGGTTCATGACAGAGAATTCTTAGTTGTAAGCCTTCATTCCAAACTTGCATTCATTTTTATTTCTAGCCTTGTATGTTCCTGGTGTAACACATGCGATTAGGTGGTTGACCTTGAAGCAAGCATCATGGCCGGCCACACAGAAGTGAACATCCTTGAAAAAGATTTCCGGATCTTGCTATCTCTGGGTTCTGGCTCATATGGAGAGGTGAAACTTGCCTGTCACCTTCCCACAGGCACAAGGGTGGCTGTCAAGGTCCTTGATAAAAACATCAACAGTGTGGCTGACATCACTTTGGAGGTGGAACTCCTTCAATCTTTAGAACACAGAAACATTGTTCGATTTTTTCACATGATCGACACACTGACAGCAAGTTACATTATCATGGAATATGTGGCAGGAGAGGACCTTGAGAGCTGCCTCAGATCACTGGGCTGTATGAAAGAGGAGGAGGCCAGACCTATTTTCCAGCAGGTGGTGTCGGCGGTTCACTTCCTCCACCAAAGACACATTGCACACTGCGATATTAAATTAGAAAACATTCTGGTCGATGCGGCAGGAAATGCAAAGCTTTGTGATTTTGGTATGGCAATTAAAATCACAGAAGGGCAGATGCTGGAGGAGATCTGTGGCTCCTTGCTCTATTGGGCCCCAGAGATCTTGGCAAGGAAACCCTATGATGGGCTGGCAGGTGACATGTGGAGCTTGGGCATCGTCCTCTATGTTCTGGTCACTGGGCACTTTCCATATCTAGAAGCTACCACTGAGGATATGCACAGGCTCATCACTACTACCATGTGTCCCATTCCTTACCACTTGTCAAAACCGTGTCACATCATCATTGCACGTTTACTCATGGTCCCCACCTGGTACAGGTTGACAATATATCAGCTGGTGGAACGACCGTGGCTGGGCCCCATTCAAGAACATAGGCTGCTTGCCACAAAAGGAATACTTCCCAGGATCGTGAACACAATGTTCACCATTGGTTATACCTGTGAAGAGATTGTGTCATCCCTAACACACAGGCAAGTCAAAGGTGAAGTAATGGCAACCTTTAATATTTTAAAATACCAGCTGAACTGTGGGGACAGCCATCAACAAGTGGAGAAGCCCTGGGCAAACAGCAGCCCTGCAGGTGCCCTTAGCCTACTTCCAGCTTTGAAGAGGAGAGCGAGTGAACCTGTTCCTTCAACCCGTATAGAAGCTGGCAAGAGTCACTTTCAGGAGGATGGTGTGGAAGAAAGAGGCGAGAGTTGCAGAAGGTACCCCATGCTCACCAAATACTCCTCCGTGGACCTAATGCCCTGTTCAGATGACCCAGTACCAGAAGGATATTCTCTGGCAGTTAACATCACTAATACTGCTACAGAGGACATTGCAGTCAACAGAAATTCTATGGACAGCCTACGTGGCGAACACTTCTCTCCATTATCAGCCCAGGATGGAACAGCCACAGGGTTTGTGAACATGGGCTTTTTTGAAGAAGAACCATCCCCAGAGCTCGACATTTCCAGGGACCAGCCCCAAGTTGGACCCATAGCTTCTGCTTCTAGGCCACTTAGGGGCTGGAAGCTGATGAAGAAGCGAATTTTCCGTTTCCTGGAAGCATGCTGCTGCTGCTGCTGTCTGCCCTCCCCATGGTGAGCCTGAATCCCTGTGTTAGGTGCAACAAAGAAAAGATGGGATAGTGAAGTCCCTTAGAAAACACAGCTGGACTGGCTACCCAGATTCACAATTCCTGTGCGGTTAGGATATGCCTTTTAATATCCTCTGCAAACGATAAGATGGACCCTCTAATACGGCAAAAATATAAGATGTCTAGCACATTAAATGGCCCAATTCCACAGCTTTACCCTCATTTAAATGTCTAGAGGGTTGAGTCACAAGCAGATAGCATAGCATGGGGCACATTGGGTTGAAAGAGATAGAGGACAGTTTAGCTAAAGGGGAGAAATTTTATAGAGGAAGGAGGAAGGTGAGAGCTATGGCAGATCAGGTGAGTTCAGTGCTGAATAAGTCCTACCTCTGTCACGGTCAGTAATAGATGCACTTTCATATTTCTTTTGCTTTGAAGTGGGGAAACTGAAATGAATTAATAGAATTCCGGCCCTATTGAGGAGTGATGCCACAGCAGAAAGTCAGGACAGAACCCCAGGCTGCTGTGTTCCTCCAACCCAGGGCTACACGCTTCTGTGTCCCTCTCCAGCTCTTGGGTCTGAACTTTCAGTGTGCAGCTCCTTCAGTTTCCTCTAGCCCCAGCACTGCTTCGTGGATAGAAAGGTGCGCATAAGGAACATCTAGCGGGGGAGGCTCCACCTCCCCAGCTCTGGACATGCTATAGGACCAGTGCCTACAGCATCTAAAACAGAGGCCTCTACAGGCAGGAATGACCTGTCTCATGACAAGGCCTCTGTCATGGACATTGAAGACAGGACTTACTCAGTCCTGAGGAGGACGAGTGTCATCATCTTGGTCACTTTATACCCTCCATCTTATTTTGTGACTGTCCTTTGAAAAGGCCTGCAAGAACCATGTAAGTCCCCTGGAAGGAGGAAAACAGGTGAAAGGAGGTAAGCAGAACAATTGGCAAATGGGATGGAATGGGAAACAGAAATGAGAGGGTGTAGTGCGAGGAATAGATTCTGTCCTTAGGAACTTCCTGTCCACAAAGTGCCATGAAAGAGATGCTTGTTTTGGACTAGGCAGGAGCTTGGGGCAATCAAGAGTAGGAATACAGTTCCTGAGAGGTACAGCATGTAACTAGATCAGCCTGGCCAACGATGAGGAGAAGAGGGCCTGCTTGGATGGCTCCTTGCATGAGTCAAGGCAGACAAGTAGGAAGCTGCCTTGAAGCATCATCCTGTTCTATGCTGCTGAGCTGTCAAATGGCAGGAAAAAGGTACAGCCCTGTAAATTCAGTTGGTTCCTATCCTGCTGAGGACTCCGGAAGTCCTGTCTTCAATGTCAATAACAGAGGCCCTTCAGCATTCTTTGTTTCTTTTGAGGGGAAAGTGAAATGGCATAGTTGAGCTATGCCTTTGGTGTTGTATGTGCAACAAGAGGGATGCAAGTCAGATATTGGAGGGCTACAGGTCACAGCACCCATCCTCCAAATATACTGTTTCAGCTACGATGTTTAAACCCTTCACCTCCCTGGAGCGCCTGCCCTGCTTGCTAGATTTCCCTAAGTAGTCACATGCAGCTGTGACCTGATAAAAGTCTATGTCCCTACTTTTGTCGTGTTTGTGGAAAAAGGCTTTGAGAGCATCTAGAACAGTGGCCTCTGCAAACAGAGCAGACATCCATGTAGTTCTCAGGCTCCACCCCACTGTGTTCACTTCATCATACCCAAGCTCCCTTCTGAAGGTTCTGTGGAAGAAGGCCATTAACCCCGAGTGAACTGTTGGAGCTGCGGATACACAAAAGGAGATCAGAGGGAGGAATAGGGAAAAGAAGAAATGAGTGGACATGGAGAGGGACAAAGCAAGAGTGTGCTGGGACACTTCCTGTCAGTGATGAAGCAGAAATGGAGGAATGTGTGGTCTCGGGCAGGAGTTTGATGAAGAAAGACTAGGAACCATTGTCCACCGCAGATAATGTGAGTTGTGAGGACACTGCACACCATGTGAAGTGGTCTTGCTCGGAGGATTACTGACATGCGTCAAGGAAGAGAAGTAGGAGTTTGCCCCAATAAATACCCTCCTGTTTGGGGCGACTGATGGAGGGTGTGGCACTGGGGAGTCTGCTGCTCTTGTCTTATGCTGACTACATTTTATCTGGTACCTGTGTCTTTTTCTTCACAGCCTCTTTCTTCCAGGCCTTCCACGTTTCCTCCCATGTCATGTTCGAAGAATCTTTTATCATTCTCCCGTCTCATGGACTGATTCATAACTATCATTTGAGCTATGATTGTTTTGCTCAACAATGGCAAGTTAAATAGGTATTACCGTGCCTGATGCCAGATATTGCCTCTAAGAGGCCAGCAGCCATGGTAATGCATTGTATCTACTGCCAATCAAGAATTCAGGCTTAGACAAGAACAATGGTGATCATGGAATTGTAGATGTCAGCCCCTGGTGGGGTATGGAGAATGGAATGAATGTTTCTGTGAGGTGTTTTTCAGGACACATTTCAGGGAAGGAGAAACTCTCAGGGTTGACCTGGCAACCGAGCTTCACAGACAATCCAGAGGCCTAAGTTGAGTGAATCATGCAGCTGAAAGTAAGATGGAGTCCAGTAAGTATCTGTGTGCTGTAGACCATGAGTGTCCGAAGCCTGGTCTTCATATAATGAAGGAAGGAACACAGAAGGTGGTTTATGCCAGCATCGCCTTCTCCTAGGGAAATTGTTGACTGTTTACTGACAACCAATGGGGACATGAGGGACGACAGAGCTGTGGTAAGGCAGGAACTGCCTGCTCCTTTATACTTGGCATCCAGCTTCCATTCTGCCCAGCTGTCCCTGGGCACATTGACAGCATTGGTCAAATCTTCTTCCCAACAGGATGATGGGAAGTTTGGCTGTCAATACTTCCTAGAATCTGTATCATCTGGTGAGTCCTGTGTCAACAGAACAGAAAGCTGAGTTCATAGTGGTTGAGAGTAATTTTGACTTTCATGGGATCAACCAGGGTCAGCTTGTGTTTCTATTACACATCAGGGAAGCTAGAGCTGTTGAATGGATGGGCTTCTTTTTAATTCTTTAAAGGGGACAGTGAAATTTCTTGTCCTAACATTTAGTTTTTATTTTTTGAGACAAGAACTTAGTACATAGCATTTTTTTTTGTTCTGTAAATCATAATGTAGAATTGGTGGCTCTAAAACTCAGTGAGATCTTCCATGGCACTGCATCTTGTATGCTAGGATTGTACATGGGTACAGCAGCAATAATAAATTCTTGTAATCTTTCCATGTAGAACCATTCCAGTCCTGAGCTTTCATCATTTGTGCATGACCAGGAATTGAGCTGGAGGCACTGACATCCAGGGTCGACTAGGAACAGTGAGCAAACCAACCTCAAATGTAACCTTCAGAATAGAAGTCTATGTTCCCATGGGAGTGGACACCTGATGGTGAGAATTCAGTCTAGAATACTTCTGTGGAGAGAAGCCAGTGGGATAGGGCTTGTGTGTCATGCATGACACCATTTGGATATAGGCCTCAGAGAGTGACTCTCTTACCTTGCCTGCTTTCACAGGATCCCTTAGCTGCATTCTGGGCATAAGTCACATGACCTCAACGTGACAACTCGGGATACTGTAGACTGCCTAGCCAGTCTGGTCGACAGAATTCTTTCCATCTGAGCCAAGTGGTCATAGATGAAGACACAAGGAGGGTCACTGAGACAACTGGTACCCGTCATTTATTATTGAAAGCACAGCTTTCACTTCATGGTCATCTATGGTAAAGGAAAGACTCTTGTTCTCCTGATTCAACACCAAGATACAGTCTGATCAGTTGCTGACTTTCATGACTAGTTTGGATTTCATGGGTCCCACAGTGCTGTCTTTGCTTGTCAAACTACTTTGGATTGAGTTTTAAACCACTGAAACGTGGTGATCCTGGCAGGCTAATGTGGAGATTGGGATGTAAGAATCTGAGTTCTGCATCACCCAAAGCTCTGTACACCACCTCATGGAACGTCTGTGATGGGACAGGTAAACTCTCCACATAAGAATTGTCGAACATGTTAGGGAGACCCCGTCCTATTCCATATCCTTAGAGCTTTGTCATTTATGTTCAGGTTCCTAACCACCAAACTTCTATTGAGTGAAAACAAGCCATTTCTGTCCTTGGGGAAAGCTTGTGACACACAGCACAGTCCTCCTGATCTTTATCTGTCTCTGAAAAATGTCAAAATTTCATAAATGAGGCTGGTTATGTGGAGTTTTCTTCCTATATCATCTTCATATAATTTTTTCATTATATTTTCTTTAAAATTTGTCCCAGCCACTCAGGGTCAACACCTCTGTCTCCTGCATGGGATACGTGTCGGCCCAGAGATCTCCTTAGTAGATCTCCATAATAAACTTTGCCTTTGTGTATACATCCAAAATGGTCTTTCTGTGTCTGGGGTCTGCGACTTCTCAAGACTTAAGTAAGGGTCTCCATTCGGGGATCATTCAGAAGAAGATAGCCAAGAGGCAATTGGTCATTTTTTGCTTCGCCCATAGCTGGTCTGCTTTTAGTGACCACTAATGTAGTCTTCAATACTGATGCACCTTATGGAAAGCCAGACCAGAGCAAAAAAGACATTAGTAAGGTAGCCATGTCACGAAATCCCAGGAGAGACAGCAGAAATGAATGTTTGGCCCTACCATTTGCCATTGATTCCAAGTATGTGAATTTCCCAGTGCAGAGTTGATGCCCAAGAGACCAGAAGAGTATAAAGTGGACATTTTGTGTTGCAGCCACTAGAGGGAGCACGTTGCTCCCTGTTACCTGAGAGAAGAGAAGTCAGCTCTTTAGGGCCAAGCTTACAGACTCAGCACCTTCCTTTCCACACAGCCTGCGTGAGAGAGACACCTGGACAGGTGTAGTCAATACAAGCTATTTCAACCAGGACCTACCCAAACATGACATTACAGGCCAGTAATACTCATCTCCCAGAGAAGAAAACTGAGTCCCAGAGATGCTCTGTAGCTTGCTCTTTTGGACAATGTCTGTTTGGCTCGTATACTATAGAAACCCAACCAGATATTTGACTCAGACATAATGACCACAAGCACACTGACTTCCTTGTAGTCTTACTGTGTACACTACAGTCACTGGCCATGTTCTGTCTTCTCTAATCTGCAGGTTCTGCTGAACAAGATCTGTGGTCAAAGATCCTTTCATCGTCCTTGCATTCTGACTCATCTAGGAAATTGTTAAAGAAGATGGTATAGGAAATGCAGTGTCCAATCCACATAGAATGTTGGGAAACTGCTTAATTCCTTTCTCCTAGTTCCTGTTTATGGGACAGATGCAGGCAAACAAGCCAGACCAGTCCCTGAAAACATTATTTCCTGAAGAGAACCATTGAGTTCTTTCTCACGTAAGTCACATAAGGGGAAAATAAACATTATCCCTGCTTCATTGGGTACTGAAGTCCACCCAAAATGAACAGGCTGTGTGATCTCAATAGTCACAGGTCTTAGGTAGGACAGTGAATGTTTCTGGCAACATCATCATGTATCTTCAATGAGCCTTCTCTAGTAGATAGATGTCTGTCCACATCTTGAAACATGTACCCAGAAAATTCCTGCCTCAGGATGTGGCACACATTACTATGACACTGGCTGGGGAGAGCATCTGCCACCTACACTTGTCATGAATGAGTATCATGTCATTGCCTGAGATCTAGAGGAGCTCAGAGGCTGCACACAACACCAGGAGGACATGCTGTGGAAGACAATGAAATGTTTTCCCTTCTACCATCCAACTACACACAACCACTCCACATTTCCAACCATATCTGGGCACTCTACAGGAGGATCTCTTCGTGAAACCACCCACTGGGTAGATATAGCCGATTCACTGCCCATCTTAGATAGTTTGCATTTTGGCTGTGAACAACTGTCACCTATGCTTCTCTATTCTCACAGATATTCAAGGAATCACTCCTGAGCAGATGAAGTATGTGTCTCCGCAGAGCCTGAGCAAGTGAATGTGCCTCCATGTCTGTTGTCTAGACTGGATCTCCTGAGAAGGCCAGTGCCATGGACCCAAGGACCACTTACAGGAAGATGGTGAAATTGAGGGCGTTCTGTTGGGCCATGTCTTAGTGGTGTTGGGTAGATAATATTCACAGTCAAAAAGTACTAAAGTGTTTCAGTACAATTCCAAAATTAGCTTTGAATTGGTATTCAGAACACTTTCACACATGGCTGAGAGAAATACAAATTGACCTGAACCCTTATGCCTGCCTAGTCACTGTTCTTTTCTTCAACAGTTCATTTTTTATACACTTTACACTTTGATCACAGCCACCTTCTTTCCTGTGCTCCCAGTCAGGGCCTTACATATCATTCCTCTCATTGCTCCATCTACCTTCTTTTCAGAGAAAGAGGGAGCCTCCTTTGGGCACCACACCACCCTGAGACATGTAGTCTCAGCAGCACTGCATACATCCTTTTTATACATCATCTATATGCTCAGCAAAACCACTTCGATGGCCAAACACCAAATGGAACAAACAGCTGGTCCTAAACCTAGAAGATCTGACAGAATGAAGACGAGATTCCTCCCTACCCGGCCCTTCTCATTCCATCCCTTCCCACATTGTCTCAGAGTTAGAGGAAGTGCTCCAGAAAAAGAACAGAGACTGGACAGATATGACTGAGCACATAGTCTAGCAATAGACCCACCTAAATCAGGCCAGCTAATTTTGTCAAAGGCAACCAGGGAAATCAAGGCACAAAAAAGTGAGCTGCCCTCAAAAAATGTAGAATTGTGTTAAAGCAAATATTAGAAAACCCATTGAAAAACAGAACACAGTCAACAAAGTTACATGTGTCTCCAAATGCACACAATATAATGTTTATATACATGTTAAATAAGAGGCATATATGAATTTGTCTCCTAAGTAGGATGATCAGAGAGAAAATGTAGAAGATGAACTGTGCAAACGAAATCCTTAAGAAAATCGAGAACCAGACAATGGCTGGAGCAAAAGCTTCCCTAGGGCACCTACAAGGAACCTGACTCCTAACACACCCCAGGAGACAACACATCCCTGTACTACCTAGAGATTAACAGGTAGAAGTGCTTTAACATACACTCTCTTCCATCCATGCAACTCTAATAATTACTGCATAAGCAGAAGGGGTAGAAGTAAAAAATGATCACTATTTAAGCCTTGGTGATTAATTCCAGCTCTGACAGTCAGCACCATTTTGGCTCTCAAATACCCGAAGCCAATAGAGGGAAGAGGTTTAAGATGGGAAACATATAGGACTCTTTGGACCTGGTGTGTCTTGCTGTTGCTCATGGAGAACAGGAAGGTCAGAGCTGCAAGTGTCCACTGATTCAGATATGCTGCTACATATCACCCACATGAAACATCTCAGCCAGCTGCTGCTGCTCAATCCATGCCAGGGACCAACCTGTGCTGTCCATTCCACATGCCTCTGCATTGCTAGGTGTCAGGACCTGGGAACACTTGCTTCCCCCGTATCATATATACTTCTATATATTTCACCTTGCCCTCACACTTGTCCTCTGACATAGCCACTACACCCACTACTAGGTGCCTGTTCTATATGACCCTCTCCTACCACTGTAGTCAACATACACCAGTAGGATTCAGGACCTGCCAGATATGTTGTCCTCAGCTGCTGTGCTCCAACACCCATGCAAGTAATTGTGCTAGACAGATGTCCCCACCCATGACACCCCCAAATGTACTAGAGTCATCAGGACACCTCCAGTAAAAAGCCCCATGTACTATCTATCCTCTGTGTCTAGCATTGCTGATACGAACCATCTCATACTTAAGTCTCAAGACTGCAGGATTGAACAATTTGATACACAGTAGTGCATAAGGGCTCAACAAGGTGTCCAGTGAAACCTGAAACCAAGCTACGGTGGCAGGGGATGGATTATCTAGTGGACCTGATAAATAGCAGTGCCTGAGTGGGTTTGGCAGTAGGATTGAGGGTATCTAGTAAGATAGTGGTAGAAGTTCCTGATACTGAAATGATTGATTTCCAGAGCATCAGCAAGATGTTCTGTAGTGTCTTATGAACACAGTAATGTGCATTGAGTTCCAGCAGTAGGGACCTGAGATATACTGGTCTGTGCAGGGGACCAGGGTGCTGTCCAGCAGTGACTTATGAATAGTATGTATGGAGCACAGGTGGTAATTATGATGTTATATGGAACAGAGAGAGAGAGAGAGAGAGAGAGAGAGAGAGAGAGAGAGAGAGAGAGAGAGAGAGAGAGAGTGTGTGTGTATTGTGAGGGGTTATAAAGAGTTTGGTGTGGTGTTTTCACCTGCAGTGAATATGAACCTAAAGTCTGCTGTTGTGGATTGTAATGCACTTTGGATTACATCTGTGAATGTGAGGTGATTTAGTCAGTTTTTCTTGGAACCTGATATCATGGAAGACATCGATCCTTGGAAAGCAGTGAAATGGATGTTTGCCAGTGTGTGTAGAGAACCTGTGACTTTAGGGAGGTATACCCAGCAGATCCTTGCACTATGGGTGTGTATGTGTGTGTGTGTGTGTGTGTGTGTGTGTGTGTGTGTTGTGTGTGTACATGAGTGTATGTCACTTTTACTGTAGGTAATAAGGACTTACCAGGACCTCATACCTAGGGATGTGGATGTTTGTGTATATGGCAATATCTTGAATAATGTGAAAGTCAATTTAGGTCTCTGAACACATGGCTAGGTAGCTGGTTCTGCTAGGTATCTAACCCCATTCAGAGCCCTAAATTGACTTTCATGTCATTCAAGATATTGCCCTATAGACAAAGATCTCCATAACACTTCTAGGTATAGGGTCCTGGTAATTTCTTATTCCCTATAGTCAAAGTCACATCCATGCATCCACACACACACCCTTGGTGCTAGGGTCTGCTCGGTATACCTCCCTACAACCAAAGGCTCTCTTACGCAGCTATGGTTCAGATCCTCACAGTAACATCTTCTTTTACAAATCCTCACATGTTCAGATACATGTATACCTGTCCCTAGAGCCACACTAGGAACATGCACACATGCATTCATGTACGCACACACACACACACACACACACACACACACACACACACACACCCCAGGAGATTGAAAAGAGATGGCATGGGAGGGAGGGAGACAGAAATAGAACAGAAGCACAGATGCATAGATTCCTATACAGAGTTAAGCATGCTGTCATGGCAACCTGTTGTGTTGTGCTAGGGACAAAGCTCCATGTATGCACACAGATATACACATGGCTACATTTTTTGGCCTGTTAGGTATGAATACACATACACATGAGCTGGGTTTCAGTTACTGATATCTTCCCAATCAACTAATTCTCCACACATGTTTAGATGTAGGTTCAATTATGTGTCTCCTACCTGTAACTAAAAGCCTCATACAATACATGCCTGTGTCTGGTTCTACATGGCATTCACATGCAGCCAAAGCCACAATACACATATAGAGTTAAGGTTCAGCTCTTGCTAAGAGCCTTCTTCCCTACAGTTAAAGTCCCAAAGCAAACAGGAACCTAGGTATTGAGTCCTGCTTGGTAACCTTTTCCCTCCAGCAAAAGCTCAAAAATAAGAATAGGTGTCAAGTCCTTCTAGTTAACCCCTTAACTGTGTCTCCCTCCATGTCTTATATTCACATCTAAGGATTAGGAACAGAGGATATAAAGATCTTCTGGGGCCACAAGCTTGGAAAAGAGTTATGGCTAAACATCCAGATTTTTCTGCCACAAGCAGGCTTGTGTAGCTTTCAGAAGACTGTGTGAAAAATAGGATGGCAAATGTGTGATCTGTGATTCCTATGTGTAGCCCTGCACCCTCGTTTGTATATGTGATGAGTGTGACTTTGTATTTAACCAGGCTGTTGTGTGATCATTGAAGGTTCTGAATTCTTTGTTGCCTACTCTTGTAAACAGTGTATCATTCTGGAGAAAGATAGAGATTGTTGCCCAAAATTTGTCAATTTGGGGAGCTCTAAGCGAGCCCTGTTCTATGAGCACAAATGATACAGGCCCAAAGCGGGATGCAGCTCAAGGGGAGTGCCCAAGACCTAACACCATTCCTGAGGCTATGGGGCTTTCACAAGAAGGGACTTATCTTGACCCCCCTCCAAAAGACCCAAGAAAGAGCTGAGAGAGTCAAATGCAGATATGTGCACCCAACCAATGAACAGAAGCTGCTGATCCCTGTTGTTGAATTAGGGAGAAGCTGGAGGAAGCTGAGGAGGAGGACCACCCTGTAGGAGGATCAGCAGTCTCCATTAACCTATACGCCCTAGATCTCTCAGACAGTGGATCATCATCCAGGCAGCCTCCAACAGCCGAGATGAGGACGCCAACACATATACAGCGGAGGCCCCCCCCCAGATCTGGGTTCAGTCAGAGAAAATTCACCTAATCCTTGAGAGAGTGGAGGCCCCAGGAAGTTTAGAGGTCTGGTGGGGTGGGTGGGGTGAGGACATCCTTGTGGAGACATGGGGTAGGGTGGTGAGATGGTATGGGATGTGGAACAGTCGAGGAATATGGGGTGGGCTGGGACAGGAATAAAATCTGTATTGTAAAAATAAGTTAAAAAAACACAGCTTCAAGAAAGGTAGTGCTTGGATGACCCCTTCTTCCCCTGCTGCAGCTGCCAGGAAAGATACCTATTACCACCTGCAGAGTGAGAAGGGAGCTCAGAGTCTCACCAGAGCAGCCTGCTAGTGCTAGTGTCCTGGACCCCTGTCATCCCTTCTTTCCCTCCCCGTGTTGCAGAAATGGAAGCGAGTTCCCATACAGCTCTCTCGCAGACGTGTTTGTTATTAAATGGAAAAGGAAGTCTCTGCTCTCCTCATTCATCCTTTCCACGGCAGAAGCTTCAAAACAAGTCTGTGTGCAGCCTTGACTGTCACTTAGAAGTGTGGTCTTGCAGCAGCTATGATGAGGTTTTCCTGTGACCCTCAGTGTGACCAGGTGCCATCAGAATAGTCATGTGATATGACACTTCCCAGGCAGTGCTGGGTTCATGGTCTTGTAAATTGGATGTTTGTTATTCTAATGAAGTTGGTGTGTATTTAAAAACAACCTTGTGGTAATTGTCTATCTAGAAATGTGTTCTCAGACTCAATATGTTTCCCTTATCCA
Source organism: Rattus norvegicus (assembly GCF_021556685.1). NCBI lineage: Eukaryota > Metazoa > Chordata > Mammalia > Rodentia > Muridae > Rattus > Rattus norvegicus. The sequence goes on from NC_141542.1 coordinate 13,815,137, forward strand.
TCCATTTACCCAGAAATATGGCTCAGAAACAAAGAGCTTTAAGGAGTTGAACATCTGAAACTAGGCTTGAATTTACAGTTGGTAGAAGGCTACAAGACAAATTGTTTTTGATTAATGATGTGGAGAGTCCAGCCTACTGTTGGTGACTCCACCTCTTTAAGTTGGACCTGAGGGGTGTGTGTGTGTGTGTGTGTGTGTGTGTGTGTGTGTGTGTGTGTGTGTGCGCGCGCAAGGAAGGCGTAAAGAACAAGGCAGTAGGCAGTTTTCCTCTTTGTTTTCTGGCTCTCTTGCTGCATAAATTCCTCTCCCCACCTCCATAAATGATGGACTTTGATCAAAACAAGTAAGCCAAATAAAATCGTTTACCCCACATTAATTGGTGTCTATAAGAAATACAAATTATACTAGGACTATTCTAACAGAAATCTCAGTGTTTGAATCCTACTCCCTTACCTCCTGAGTGCTAAGATACAGGTATTTAGCATAACACTGAATAGATAAATAGAAATCTTGAGATAAATGTAATGATGGAAAATAATTGCAAGTCTTGACAAGTTTCTTGACAAACAGAAAGACAGGGTGAGGGTTTCTCTCTCTCTCTCTCTCTCTCTTTTTGTTTTAGGTCATGATTAAAGTTTCCCCTCTTGGTCCTCCTTTCACTCCTCCTTTGTTTTTCTTCAAAAAAGGGCGAGCCTCCTGTGGGTATCAGTCTGCCAAGGCAGGTTCCTGGCTTTCCAGGCAATGTCAGGGATGGATTCCATCTCATGGCATGGTTCTCATTGGTTGGCCAGTTATACATTTTTGTAAACCACCATTACCCCAGCACATTTAGTAGGCAAGATAAATTGTAGGTTGGAGATGTAGTGGGAAGGTTGGTGTCCCAATACCTCCACTGGAAGTCTTCCTTGGCTACAGGAGATGGTCACTTCAGTCTTGATATTCCCTTATTGCTAATAGTCTTGCTAGAGTCACCATCATTGATTCCTTAAAGTTTCCATTGCCCTAGCTTTCTAGTTTGTCCTGGAGATGTGTCTCTCTTCCATTCCTGTTGTCCCTCTCAGTACTCTCTCCCTTTTCTGACCCAAACCTGTCCCACCTGGTCCTATCCTTAACCCCCAATCCTATCCAGGCCCCTCTCTCTTCACCTGTGACATCTCCAACAGTGACATCATCTGTTTGGTTTCTCTTTCACAGTGAGATATGCTTGTCCTCCACTGAGTCCTCTGTGCTGATTAGCATTTAAGGTCTGTGGGTCATAGCATGGTTATCCTTTATGTACAGAAAATATCCATTTACAGGTGAATACATACAATTTTTGGCTCTCTGTATCTGGGGTACTGCATTTACATCCTTTTACTCACATCCTTTTGTTGATAGACTTCATGATGTTATCATTTTTACCAGCTGAGTAATACTCCATTTTATAAATGCACCACATTTTCTTTATCCATTCTTTGGTTGAGGAAATCTACGTTGTTTCCAGTTCCTGGCTTATGAATAAAAATGCAATGAATATACTTGAACAAGTGTCCTTGAGGTTTGGTGTCCTTTGGATATATGCCCAGGATTACTACACCTGGTTCTTGACGTAGATCGATTCCACGTTTTCTGAGAATCTGCCGTATTTATTTCCCAAGTGACTATATAACTTTCCATCCGTTTAGCAGTAATGGAGTGTTTCCCTTGGTCCACATCCTCGGTAGCATGAGCTGTCATTTGTGTCTTTGATCTTACCAATTCTGACAGATATTGTAAAAAAATCTCTGAGTTGTTTTGATTTGCATTTACCTGATATCTTCAGGTGTTGAACATTTCTTTAAGTGCTTTGCAGCCATGCCATTAGAGATTCCTTCGCTGAGAATTGTCTATTTAGATACGCACCTTATTTTTACCTACATTATTTGGTTTTGTGTTGTTGCATTTCTTGATTTACTTATATATTTTGGACAGCAGCCCTCTATCAGATATGGGGTTTAGGGCAATATTTTCCCATTCTGTAGCCTGATATTTTATCCTTTTGACGATTTCCTTTGTCTTGTTGAAGTTTTTCAGTTTCAGGAAGTCCCACTTATTGTTGATCTTAGTGCCTTAGCCATGGATGTTCTGTTCAGGAAGTTGTCTCCTGTACCATTTTGTTCAGGGCTTTCCCCCACTTTCTGTTCTATTAGATTTTGTGTATGTGGTTTTATATTGGAGTGCAAACTTGTACAACCACTCTGGAAATCAATTTGTCAGTGTTTAGCAACACATGTGTATAGAGAGAATGTCTTATGTATTATATATATGCATCACTTGTCAAGTAGCTTGTGACCTATGGCTTAGTCAGGAAATGAGAGGAGAGACATCATGGAGGAGAAAATATTCGGGGATTAAGCTAGGCCTGTGAGATTTGCCAGAAAGATGTGAGGAGATGGATGCATGGTGCCTGAGTCCACGTAACCAGTCATGTGGTGGAATGTAGGATAAAATATATAGGATATTTTAGTTATGATTTATTCAGAGCTGAGACTAGCTGTATGGACAAAGTATTTAAGTCTGAGTTTTATTTCTGAGAACATGGGGCTAGGAAGTTGAACCAGACATAACTTCTACATATTTTTAGAGGAGGAAATAGAAACCAAATTAAAAAGAGTAACCAAATGAGTTTTCAAATCAGAATTTGCCTAATAATTAAGAGATAAGACATAGACAAATCAAAACTCAGACAAAACCCAATAATATACATTAGAAACATAGAATATCATATTTAAACTTCTGGAAACAAAACCAACAATCCAAGGACCAAACTCAGTAGACTGGAGATTCCAAGTCATCAGGATGAATTTTCAGTCCAACTGCTCTGTAGGCATCAGGAGCTACTCCAGGATACAAGGAGAGGAGGAATCTGCAGGCAGTGCCTAGTATTGACTTGTTGCTAGCATTCTTCATTATTCCTTCTTGTTATGACATCTCAAGCAACCAACCAATGATGGCTTGTCAGAACTGACAGTGTTTTTCCTCAGGTTCTGTGCTACACCCGGTGCCCTGGTTATTTTTCTCATGGCTGTACCAAATCTCAGGCCAGAATCACGTCTAAGAAGGAAGGTTTTGGTTGTGCATAGGCTTTGAAGAGACACAGAAGCCATACTGCTGTGAGCATCTTGTTCAATACATGGTGTAGTTCTGTGGCCAAAGTCACACTGCATTAGATGTTCTCTATCACCTAGTGACGCAGTTCCTTTAGCTAAGGAACTCCATCTTCCTGTGCTCCACAAAAACACACACTAGAAATCAAATGTTTAAACATCTGAGATAATTTAAAACAACCAGTATGGTTTTGAATGTGTAATTTCTCCCACTATCTAGTGCATTTGGACACATGTACACCAGTTGTTAGACAGTTTATGGAACATTATATTGTGTAGCCATGGCAGCAGAAGCTCATCACTTGGAGTCTCCTTGAGGGAGCCAAGCCTAGTCTTTATTTGTGATGCTCCAAGATGGCTGCTACAGCTAACTGCCATGCTTCTACCCCATGTTTATGAACTTTTATCACACACACAAAACAGAATAGTCATCAATACATCCACCCTTAGACAAGACAGCTACTACTCATCTCCACTCTATCTGTATTACCTAGGATTCAAGGCAGATTCATTGCTGTCACACAGTCACACAACCCTTCCAGAGACACAGGCAGCCCTGCAAGTAGCCATTTTCCAGCCCCACCCTCTGTTATGTAGCATAGGTCTCATGTGAACCTAGTGACACAGGGATTCTTCTTCCATTAGAAACATTCAGTCTGGGGTTGGGGATTTGGCTCAGTGGTAGAGCGCTTGCCTAGCAAGTGTAAAGCCCTGGGTTCGGTCCCCAGCTCCGAATTAGAAAGATTAGAAAAAAAAAAGAAACATTTAGTCTATGGAGACTTCTTCTATTTGATGAGAGCAAAAATAATCAGAAATTGTCTGCTTCAGAGTGCCCCAGAGTGGGCCTCATTACTAAAGACTCTTTGCCTGAAAGGAGGATCTTTCCTAGCATCACTGTCCCTGTGTATCGCTTCTCTATCCTGCTCACCCACAAAAGAAACAAATTCACACAACACTGAGAGAGAAAAGAATCAGTGGAACACTTACAATCTGAATAATAAAACCAGGCAACAGATTTTAGAAGAACAAATGGATCCAAATAGTCTTGTATTATAGCCAGGGAAATTAGCAGATGGATGCAGAAATCTAAAGAGCTAATAGCAGTGACCCACAAATATTTCAGTTGTCCATAAACCTAAGGAAAGAGGTGCGTTAACAGTCTTTTAATCAAACAAATGTTACCCTTACTGTCTAACCAAGTAAACACTCTACACACTGAAATCCTCCAAGTGTCTGACAACGCATTGGATTACCAAGATGATAAAATCTTTAATGAGGGTAGAGATGCTTTACCCCATAGCCAATGATACAGTAAAGAAGAGCATTCTTTATGGTCCAGGGGTCTTCACTGGGAACACATGGATCATTCCTTGGGCACAAATTGGCAAAGGACATAGCATACACACAGCATTGTTAAATTGTGAAGAATTCCACTGCAATTTCAATGATGATTTCCTTGAATCTATATATTGCTTTTGCTAGAATGGCTATTTTCACCATCTTAATTATATCATGTAATTAAATGTCATGGCCAAGGACAAACATGGCAGTATAGAAAGTTTTACTGCAGCCAGGCCTTTCCACAAACACAATTATCACTTTGGTTTACCTCTGGTCATATTTATGCCTAGGGACAAATGGTCACGTGAAATGGGTTGGGAAATGAAACAGCAGGTGAATATGACTACAGTGCTGGGATCGGGAAGGCTGGATCTTGAAATCATGATCAGATTCCTCAGTCTGGACATACATACCTTACCAGTTTAAAGTAAGTAATTACAAAGCCAACTCTCCCAAAGCTGTGAGACTGATAACTGGCAAGTCTTAGTCAATGAAGGGATAGAACATACAGCCATATTTCAAAACTAAAACCAATATTGTCAAGAAATCCAGTCAATAAATGTGAAACACCAAATGCTAAATTGAAAACCTAGGAAACTAACCCTATGTCAAGGTCCAACAGGTTGGGAATGTTCAAGTTCATGCAAATCACTTGAGTGAATAGCCTATCATTTGTTGAAACAAGGGCTATTGATATTTTTTTTGAGTTAATTTAGTTTCCAGCCACTTTTCTGAAATGTTTTACAGCTTATTTATCAGCTGTAAAAGATCTCTGGTAGTATTTTCAGTGTTGCGTATGCATACTATCATCTGCAAGTAGTGATACTTTGATTTTTTCCATCCCAATGTGTACATACATACATACACACACGTACATATATATGTGTGTATGTATTAATTTATATACATATATTCTTGAATATATAAGTACCATCTGAATATTAACCACAGACAGTAAATTATATATAATCTATATTATATATAAGTACATAAAAATTATATTATATATAAATAAGTTATATATAAATATACAAATGTATAGATATATACATAAAAATTATAATAATTGAGGCTTCCCTTTTTTCAGACAGCCATAGCTGGTTTAACAGTGACGTAAACTATTCAGCACACTTTCTTATATATAAATGACAAACATTCCAGGAGAGGATGTAGGGAAAGTATAAACACCAATGTAGAATATATCTAATCAAGGAAATAACAGACTTGTGCAATGCAAACTTTAAGACTCCTAAAAAGAATTAAAGACACTAGAAGATGGACCTTTCTATGCTCATGGACTGGTATAATTAAAATGGTGAAAATAGCCATTCTAGCAAAAGCAATATATAGAGTCAAGAAAATAGTCATTGAAATTGCCGTGGAATTCTTCACAATATTCGAAAAAAATTAGATATCAAATGGAAACATAAAAGACCCAGGATCACCGAAACCAGTCTAAACTGTACAAAGTAAATTGCTTGTAGTATAACCATCTCAGATTTCAGAGATAAAATAACAAAAACAGCATGGTGTGGGTATAAAAACGAACTCACCTATCATTGGACCATAACTGATCTATATGGAAATGACTCCTATAATTCACTTAATTTTAGGTGATGAAGCCAATAAGTCACATTGTCCAAAAGCAGCATCTTCAACAAATGGTGCTGGTTAACCTGTATCCACAGGTAGAAGAATGGCATGTGAATCTTATCTCCCATCCTGTTGCAATCTAAATAACAATTTTTTAAGAACCTGAACCCAGTACAAGAGAAAATAGGAGAAAATCTTGAATGTTCTGGCATAGGAAAGAACCTTCTGAAGAAGACCTTTGTAGCACAAACATTAAAACTAAAAATTAGACCCAGACACGCGAAGGTCGGCAAGTCAGTTCTGTGCTTGCTTCGGCCCACGTGGTCGTGTGGGGATGGAGTCCTCTTCATCCTGTTAGGCTCGGCTTTGGGCGCCGTGGACCCTCAGCTGCAGCATTTCATCGAGGTGGAGACGCAGAAACAGTGCTTCCAGGAGCTAACGCACCAGATGACAGAACTTTGCTGGGAGAAGGGCATGGATAAGCCTGGGCCTAAGTTGGACAGTCAGGCTGAGGCCTGTTTTGTGAACTGCGTTGAACGCTTCATTGATACAAGCCAGTTCATCTTAAATCGACTGGAGCAGATCCAGAAGTCCAAACCTGTCTTCTCAGAAAGCCTTTCTGACTGATCTCAGCGTTACCTCTTCGGAAAAGTAGTTCAAGGTGGGAAGAGCTGCTGCTGAGGCGGTTGAAGAAATGGCTATGGGGGATTAACTCCCAAATCTCTTCATCATCTTGGGACATATTGTCACCTGAGAATGAGCAAAGACCAATTTTTATGTATGGGAGTTGAGAGTCACGTGTATTTGGTTGTGTTTTTTAAGCTAACTGTGCGGTAATAATTTAGATAAATGCAAGTATGAGACGCGTATTGCTGTGTATGGGACGGCGCTTTCTCAAGGTCCCTTAAGGACTTTATAGAATTTGGACAGTGGAACTGCTTTCTAGAGTTGGATAGTGGGACCATGTAGGGTGAATCTCGATTTGTATGGCTTTATTTCTGAAAATTTTTAGGGCGATGTTTATGTGAGAATAATTGGCAGTGGGGAAAATACCCTGGCACTGATGAACTGTGAGCTTTCTTTCAAGTTTGACTTAGAGCTGAAAAAAAAGTGCTATGGAGGGTTCATATAATCCACCTTCTTAGGTTGTCCCTCTGCCCTATACTGTGACTTACTTAAATGTCAAATTGAAAATATGGTCTCAAGGTAGAACAGGAAGTGAGAGAATCAAAAGAGCTTTAGTCAAAAAGGAACCTAGTTCATGAACATTATTTTTACCACCAGACAACCACCGGAAGAAGTTAACTTACTTCGTATATCAGGATACAAAACGTTCACAGATGTGCCTAAAGAAATAACGATTTAGGCCAGTTTAAAACTAACACAGATTCAGGTAGAGGTACATGCCTGAATGTTAGTCATAAATTCCATTAGCTGCATTCTTTTGGTCAGAGAAATAACAGCTTGCAAGATCAAAAAGGAAAAAAAACCGAAAAATTAATAAATGGAAGAAAATGAAATTTAAAATCTTCTGAACAGCAAAGGACATAGTCATTTGAGATAAGAAGCAGCATGAAGAAGGAGAGCCAAGTATGAAATGCCTCCCCTCAGGACTCAGGGTACACTACAGAAGAGAAGACAGATTGACTGTACAAACCAGAGGGGATGGAGGACACAGAAAAGTCACGACATTCTAGACACATCAGGGCTAGGACACATATGAACTCACCGGGATTGTGACAGCACGCACAAGACTGGCATTAACTGTACTAGGAGGGATCCTAGAGCTGAGAGAAGTGAACACATTCTTGTCCCAGAAACAATCTCTAATTGATAGTCTCTTAAAAATAAAAATCTAGTTTTCTCCAGGAGAGGTTCACTGAAATCCCAGTGCTTAGCAATAGATGGTCAACAAACAAACAAACAAACAAGCACACAACAAAAAAAGAAATAACCGAAAACAACAACAAAATACAAAAAACCAAATTCATATGCATCTTTGGAGCGTCTCTGCGTCACGATATTGAATCTTTTAAACCTTAGTGTTCCTTTGTGTATATAATGTGGTTTCGGGTTTGTGGGTTTAATGAGATTCCTATGTGTGAGGGAACATGTGTGTGTCTCTTCCCATATGCATTTCTTTTGTTTTTCCTTTGGATTTAATTCTTGTTTGTTTGTATTTTGTGTTCAAATTTGTTTGCTTTTATTTATTTCGTCATTTTTTTTACTTTATTATTATTCCTTAAGTAGCTGTTTGTTTTTAAATGAGAGACAGAAGAATAAGAATCCAGATGCAAGGTGGTATGGGCAGGAATAAGAAGAAGGAAAACTAATCAGAACAAACTGTATTTAAAAACATCTATTTTTCAATACAAGAAAAACACACAATGCCATATTTCCTATACACCATATCCCCTGTGCCCATATAAACATCAGAATGTTTTTTTTTAACTTTTTTTTATTAACTTGAGTATTTCTTATATACATTTCGAGTGTTATTCCCTTTCCCGGTTTCCGGGCAAACATCCCCCTCCCCCCTCCCCTTCCTTATGGGTGTTCCCCTCCCAATCCTCCCCCCATTGCCGCCCTCCCCCCAACAATCTAGTTCACTGGGGGTTCAGTCCTAGCAGGACCCAGGGCTTCCCCTTCCACTGGTGCTCTTACTAGGATATTCACTGCTACCTATGAGGTCAGAGTCCAAGGTCAGTCCATGTATAGTCTTTAGGTAGTGGCTTAGTCCCTAGAAGCTCTGGTTGCTTGGCATTGTTGTACATATAGGGTCTCGAGCCCCTTCAAGCTCTTCCAGTTCTTTCTCTGATTCCTTCAACGGGGGTCCTAGTCTCAATTCAGTGGTTTGCTGCTGGCATATGCCTCTGTGTTTGCTGTATTCTGGCTGTGTCTCTCAGGAGCGATCTACATCCGGCTCCTGTCGGCCTGCACTTCTTTGCTTCATCCATCTTGTCTAATTGGATGGCTGTATATGTATGGGCCACATGTGGGGCAGGCTCTGAATGGGTGTTCCTTCTGTGTCTGTTTTAATCTTTGCCTCTCTATTCCCTGCCAAGGGTATTCTTGTTCCCCTTTTAAAGAAGGAGTGAAGCATTCACATTTTGATCATTCGTCTTGAGTTTCATTTGTTCTAGGCATCTAGGGTATTTCAAGCATTTGGGCTAATAGCCACTTATCAATGAGTGCATATCATGTGTGTTTTTCTGTGATTGAGTTACCTCACGCAAGATGATATTTTCCAGTTCCAACCATTTGCCTACGAATTTCATAAAGCCGTTGTTTTTGATAGCTGAGTAATATTCCATTGTGTAGATGTACCACATTTTCTGTATCCATTCCTCTGTTGAAAGGCATCTGGGTTCTTTCCAGCTTCTGGCTATTATAAATAAGGCTGCGATGAACATAGTGGAGTATGTGACTTTTTTATATGTTGGGGCATATTTTGGGTATATGCCCAAGAGAGGTATAGCTGGATCCTCAGGCAGTTCAATGTCCAAATTTCTGAGGAACCTCCAGACTGATTTCCAGAATGGTTGTACCAGTCTGCAATCCCACCAACAATGGAGGAGTGTTCCTCTTTCTCCACATTCTCGCCAGCATCTGCTGTCACCTGAGTTTTTGATCTTAGCCATTCTCACTGGTGTGAGGTGAAACCTCAGGGTTGTTTTGATTTGCATTTCCCTTATGACTAAAGATGTTGAACATTTCTTTAGGTGTTTCTCAGCCATTCGGCATTCCTCAGCTGTGAATTCTTTGTTTAGCTCTGAACCCCATTTTTTAATAGGGTTATTTGTCTCCCTGCGGTCTAACTTCTTGAGTTCTTTGTATATGTTGGATATAAGGCCTCTATCTGTTGTAGGATTGGTAAAGATCTTTTCCCAATCTGTTGGTTGCCGTTTTGTCCTAACCACAGTGTCCTTTGCCTTACAGAAGCTTTGCAGTTTCATGAGATCCCATTTGTTGATTCTTGATCTTAGAGCATAAGCCATTGGTGTTTTGTTCAGGAAATTTTTTCCAGTGCCATGTGTTCGAGATGCTGCCCTAGTTTTTCTTCTATTAGTTTGAGTGTATCTGGTTTGATGTGGAGGTCCTTGATCCACTTGGACTTAAGCTTTGTACAGGGTGATAAGCATGGATTGATCTGCATTCTTCTGCATGTTGACCTCCAGTTGAACCAGCACAATTTGCTGAAAATGCTATCTTTTTTCCATTTGATGGTTTTGGCTCCTTTGTCAAAAATCAAGTGCCCATAGGTGTGTGGGTTCATTTCTGGGTCTTCAATTCTGTTCCATTGGTCTATCTGTCTGTCTCTGTACCAGTACCATGCAGTTTTTATCACTATTGCTCTGTAATACTGCTTGAGTTCAGGGATAGTGATTCCCCCTGATGTCCTTTTATTGTTGAGGATAGCTTTAGCTACCCTGGGTTTTTTGTTATTCCAATGAATTTGCAAAGTGTTCTGTCTAACTCTTTGAAGAATTGGATTGGTATTTTGATGGGGATTGCATTGAATCTGTAGATCGCTTTTGGTAAAATGGCCATTTTTACTATATTAATCCTGCCAATCCATCAGCACGGGAGATCTTTCCATCTTCTGAGGACTCCTTCAATTTCCTTCTTCAGAGTCTTGAAGTTCTTATTGTACAGATCTTTTACTTGCTTGGTTAAAGTCACAGCGAGGTACTTTATATTATTTGGTTCTATTATGAAGGGTGTCGTTTCCCTAATTTCTTTCTCGGCTTGTTTCTCTTTTGTGTAGAGGAAGGCTACTGATTTATTTGAGTTAATTTTATACCCAGCCACTTTGCTGAAGTTGTTTATCAGCTTTAGTAGTTCTCTGGTGGAACTTTTGGGATCACTTAAATATACTATCATATCATCTGCAAATAGTGATATTTTGACTTCTTCTTTTCCGATCTGTATCCCCTTGACCTCCTTTTGTTGTCTGATTGCTCGGCTAGAACTTCAAGAACTATATTGAATAAGTAGGGAGAGAGTGGGCAGCCTTGTCTAGTCCCTGATTTTAGTGGGATTGCTTCAAGTTTCTCTCCATTTAGTTTAATGTTAGCAACTGGTTTGCTGTATATGGCTTTTACTATGTTTAGGTATGGGCCTTGAATTTCTATTCATTCCAGGACTTTTATCATGAAGGGGTGTTGTATTTTGTCAAATGCTTTCTCAGCATCTAATGAAATGATCATGTGGTTTTGTTCTTTCAGTTTGTTTATGTAATGGATCACGTTGATGGTTTTCCGTATATTAAACCATCCCTGCATGCCTGGGATGAAGCCTACTTGATCATGGTGGATGATTGTTTTGATGTGCTCTTGGATTCTGTTTGCCAGAATATTATTGAGTATTTTTGTGTCGATATTCATAAGGGAAATTGGTCTGAAGTTCTCTTTCTTTGTTGGGTGTTTGTGTGGTTTAGGTATAAGAGTAATTGTGGCTTCATAGAAGGAATTTGGTAATGCTCCATGTGTTTCAATTTTGTGGAATAGTTTGGATAATATTGGTACGAGGTCTTCTATGAAGGTCTGATAGAATTCTGCACTAAACCCGTCTGGACCTGGGCTCTTTTTGGTTGGGAGACCTTTAATGAGTGCTTCTATTTCCTTAGGAGTTATGGGGTTGTTTAACTGGTTTATCTGTTCCTGATTTAACTTCGGTACCTGGTATCTGTCTATAAAATTGTCATTTTCCTGCAGATTTTCAAGTTTTGTTGAATATAGGCTTTTATAGTCAGATCTGATGATTTTTTGAATTTCCTCTGAGTCTGTAGTTACGTCTCCCTTTTCATTTCTGATTTTGTTAATTTGGACACACTCTCTGCGTCCTCTTGTTAGTCTGGCTAAGGGTTTATCTATCTTTTTGTTTTTCTCAAAGAACCAACTTTTGGTTCTGTTGATTCTTTCTATGGTCCTTTTTGTTTCTACTTGGTTGATTTCAACTCTGAGTTTGATAATTTCCTGCCTTCTACTCCTTCTGGGTGTATTTGCTTCTTTTTGTTCTAGAGCTTTTAGGTGTGCTGTCAAGCTGCTGACATATGCTCTTTCCTGTTTCTTTCTGCAGGCACTCAGCGCTATGAGTTTTCCTCTTAGCACAGCCTTCATTGTGTCCCATAAGTTTGGGTATGTTGTACCTTCATTTTCATTAAATTCTAAAAAGTTTTTAATTTCTTTCTTTATTTCTTCCTTGACCAGGTTATCATTGAGTAGAGCATTGTTCAATTTCCACGTATATGTGGGCATTCTTCCCTTATTGTTATTGAAGACCAGTTTTAGGCCGTGATGGTC